>NC_069505.1:353449790-353749790 GCF_027579735.1 Bombina bombina | reverse complement strand
TAAATCTGTTAACATTTACACTGACTCTCGCTATGCTTTTGGGGTTGTGCACGATTTTGGTATGATATGGAAACAACGTGGTTTTGTTTCAGCAGATGGCAAGACCATCTCTCATACAGACCTGATTAATTAACTTTTAGAGGCCATACAACTCCCAAAGGACATAGCGATCATACATTGCCGTGCACATACATACAAGTCTGACCCTATTTCCTTGGGTAATGCACTTGCAGATAAAATTGCTAAAGAGGCTGCTTATGTTTCTCATACACCCAAATCCACCATCCGTATGTATGCTGTTTTAGCCCCACCTTCATGTCCTACAGACCATATGCTTTTTGAACTCCAGGGACATGCCACTTCTAGTGACATATCTTTCTGGACTACTAATGGGTTAGCTTTAGATGAGAATGGTTTGTTTTCTAAAGAGGGGAAGGTGGGCATACCGGAAAGCAGTGCACCACTCTTTATAGCACAAGCCCATGGTGTTGGACACCTAGGTATAAAACCAACAACTAACTTATTGAAGCAATCTTTCTACATTAGAGGTATAGGTGATCATTGCAAGGCATATATTAATAGATGTGTATATTGCTTACAGACCAATGCAACCATTCCCAATAAAGCCCAGCATGACCACTTACCCCCACCTACAGCCCCATTCACACATCTACAAATTGATTTTACACATATTCCAAAAACTGGCACTAAACAATTATATCTGCTTGTAATAGTTGACCAATTTTCTAAGTGGCCAGAAGCTTTTGTTACCCAGAGGGAAGATGCAAAAACAGTCGCTAAAATTTTAGCCACTGAAATAATTCCCAGATTTGGTTGTCCGCTTCAGATTAATTCTGATAACGGTCCAGCGTTCATTAGTAAAATCACACATGAGTTAGTAGAATGGTTACAGATTAATTGGAACTTTCACATTCCCTACCATCCTCAAAGCTCAGGGATTGTAGAAAGAATGAATCGCAATATCAAGGAAAAACTTTTAAAGGCAACAGCAGGTACATGGGTTAAATGGCAAAACTATTTACCAGCGATTTTAGCAGAAATCAGAATGACCCCAAATAGGACAACCAGGTTGTCTCCATTTGAGGTCCTAATGGGTAGACCATTCCCAACTCCATGGGTAAAAGGCCCACTTATCATTAAAAATGGTGATTTAGATTGTATTAAGGAACAATATGTAAAACAATTGATTGATAAATTGAATGGCATCTATGGTGATGTGTCTTCCCGTTTACCTCTTCCCTCACAGGAACCAACCCATCCTTTCAAGCCTGGAGATCTGGTCTGCATTCGCCAGCTGAATAAAGCAAAGAAAGGAGGTTTCCCGTTCAGCAAGCCAGTCACTGTGATCGCTGTAACCAGGACTGCCGTACTGACTGATGACAAGGACATCTGGATACACGCTTCACGAGTGAAACTCTGTCCAAAGAGAGGAGAAGCGGGTGACAAGCTATCGGTCACCCCTCACAAAGGAGAAGTGGGTGATAAGGTATCGATCACTCCTCACAAAGACCAGGATGACCATCTCAATCATGGATCCAAGACATTTCTGCAAGATCTTCCTTTTCCTAATGGGGATATTGATCTTTGTGTATATCCCAATAGTATTAATAACGGCATGTTATTACGCACCTGAAGATGCTGAACACTTTACACCTATTTTGTTTACTATTATTAACATTGTTTAACTGTTACATGTCTTGTACTTTAGGAAAGAAAATATCAGGTATGATACAAGATGCAGAAAAAGTTCAACTGCAAAATTTAATTAGAGGTAGACCCAGATAGTTTATATTGTAGGAACATTACAGATTATGTGATCACGATGTGATCAAAGAGGGGAATGATGGGTATGTATGTATGTATGTGTATGTGTGTATGTGTATATATATATATATATGTGTATATATGTGTATGTATATATATTATATATATTATGTTATATGGGTAATTTGAATCTCACATATTAAGCATATTGAGGGTAACTTTAAATCTAGTATCAAATGTTTATAATGCAGCATTCCACAAGTTTCTTTCTGTATAAGTTGTAACATATGGTTCTAATATAAGTTCCTCTCTACAAATGGATATGGGCATATTCTGTTATGTGCTATAACAACATTCTTATTTCCTGTGGGCCCCTTATGCAGATGTGAAGTTAACTACGTTTTTTATATATTTCCTGTGACCTCATGTATGACGTATACATTCCTATAAATTCTTTGTGTGTTCTTCAAATAAACGGGACTTTTGTGAAAACACTCAGTTGCATGTGTGTGTGATTTCAGTGGTCACCCCAGGGCCCTGAAGAAAACGTGTGCCGCACCCTTATCAGCCAGAGCAGAGCTAAGGAACAAAAGAAGTGACCCTACAAAACTGGTGTCAGAAGTGGGATGAAACAGGGAACTCTCGGAAGGTGAGCTGAACAAAGAGTCTTTTTATTCTGACCTTTTTTCTCTTACCACGAGACCCCTTAAGTTTCATTTTACATAGGAATAGTTGGGGAATATATATATGTGAATCTTTGGTAGATTCTAAAAGAGGAATAGTAGATTTTCTTGGTAAAAATCAGGTTAAATATATATATGAATCTTTGGTAGATTCTAATCAAATCTTTGATTAAAAATAAAAAAAATAAAAAGGGAATAAGATTTCTTTGGTAGAAATCAGGTTATATAAAGTCTGGCTGAAGGGTTAAAACACACGTTTTCTTACTGCTTGCTTTTGAAATATTGCTGTATGGCTAACATTGTTTTAAAGTTATAAGATAAATACTGCATTGTTTATATGAATTTTCTTGCTGCTTGTTTTTAAATATGCTGTATGGCAAAATACTGTTTATTTGTATAAAGTGTTAAGGAAGTAAAATACTGCTTATTGTTTAAAGTATTAAGAAAGTAAACTGTTGCTTATATGTATTGCTGTTTCTGAATGTTAGTTAAAATGCTACATTTTTTCTGGTGAAGGGTGACCTTTGACCTAGAGATAATTAATGCCAGAAACTACTGAAAGAATCAGCATAGTGATATTTTTTTTTCTTTCTCTTGTTGTAAACTTAAGCATTAAGCACAATAACTGGTAACGGAGTACAACCATTCTAGTTAATGTGGTTTATGCAAAAAGATTCAATAATTAATTGCTCTTAAAGGTAAAGGTATTGTATTTTTTATTTTTATTATTTTTTTTTTTTTTGTATTGTATTATATGTTGTTGTAAATGTTTTAAAAGATAAGTTAGGAGTTGAGAATGGGCAAATCCCAGTCTAAACAATTTCCATCACCTATGCAAGGTGAAAAATGTAAAGATTATGTGGGAAAATATAGCAGATTGGACAGAAGCTATGAGAAGCTCTGATCCATTCCCCAGAGAGGGGGATAATGATACATTTCATATGAATATGGTAAAAGGGTTGTGTCTAGGTGATGAAGAGGCATTTCCATGGTATAATGGTGATCCAAGATGGTTATATGGATTATATGAAAAAGGGTGGGGAAAATTGGCTGACTGTTGCTCCATACTGGCGATATATTGATATAGATGGGAATAAAAAGAAGGGTAAAAGTGAGAAGCAAAGACAGAAAGCATATTCACCCCCCCCTGCCCCATATAATGCCCCTCACCTACCTTTGCCATCATATAACAGACTATATCCTAGCCTCCCATCCCCTAGTGACATAGATCTAGAGACTATTGCTATTGCCTCTGCTCAGGTACCCCAGGAATGGACCTTGCCAGGACCTTCTGTAACTCCCCGATACCAGGTCACTAAACCCCCAATTATGCCCAAACCCCCGATTAAGGTTGAACCAGTAACACCTTCCTACCCCCCTACAATAACCCCACAATATAAAAGAGGGAATGAAGAAGTAGAGGAGGAGGAGGCAGCTGTACCAGAAGCTAGTATGCCATTTCTTACTGTGGGAGACCAATTAATTATTAAACCTTTGTCCCCGGGTGAATTAAGGGAAATTACCAAGGGAGCCCCAAATCCCCGTCAACATCCATCAGCTTGTATTATGTATTTAAAAAGAATGTTACAAGGACAAAACATGACACAGACAGATATAAGAATTATTATTGATGCACTTCTAGACTATGACCCTGAGTCAGGTTGGGAGTGGGGTAATGTAAAGAGTATTAGTAAATTGAGTCGAGATCCAACAATTAACTATGCCCTAAACACACGTGAAGGACTTGATGAAATGTGGACAGAATTAAGTATAGAAATGCATAAATATGGAAGGATAAACAAAGTATGTCAATTGCACTAGCGTGCAAACAGAATACAAAGGAAACAGTAGTAGAATTTGTTAAGCGTTTTTATAAATGCTAGAAGGAAGAGGCTGGAATGGAATCAGGAGATTCAATGGGCTCTCTGAAGGTCCAGACTTGCATTAGTAATATGCAACCTCAGCTTTCTTTGTTGGTGAAACAACTTGTCTCTGATTGGCCAGAGTTGACTCCAGCAGAATTCTTGAAAAGAATTCATGAAAAAGAAGGGGCAGGTTGTTTTGACATCAGGAAATTAGAGGGAAAAACGCTGCTTTTTATCAAAAGCAGAGTTTACAACATTGTGATCCATTCCAGGCCAGGGAAAGGGATAATACAGGGAGTAATAGAATGTTTGTGAGAGGTAGAGGAAGAGCTAGAGGAAGAGCTAGAGGGAATTATACTTCAAACAGAACACATTGTTTTAACTGTGGGGAACAGGGACATTGGAAAAATGAATGCCCAAAACCCCCTAATAATTCTGGCCCCCCTTACAATCCCCGACAGTATAACAGACAGCCTTACATAGCCCCTGCACCCATGGAGGCACCCAAACACAACATACAATGGCCATAGGGGTGCCTAGAAGGTAGCACTCCAATTTTTCCAGTGGTGTCAACAAGTTATCATGAGCAACCGTACTTAGTCCTAGAAGTAGAGGGAGAACCCCTACCATTTCTAGTAGACACAGGAGCTACATGCTCTGCCTTATGCTCAGATATGTATGATGGCATTACTGGAAAATCTGAACCTTCTCTAGGGATTAATGGAGTGCTGACTCAGACTCGCATCACACCGCCGCTTGAAGTTAGGGTACCCTGTACTGGCCAACAACTTTTGCACCCATTTCGTATTATAACTGGGTGTCCCCTTAACCTTTTGGGTCGTGATCTTATGGGTCCCCTTGGTTTGAAAGTAGCTGTCACTAGACAGGGTGGGTTAGACGTGAGTCTAGGGTCCACTAACCTGTGTTTTTTTAATGACATATTGACAGATGTCCCATCCTCTGTATGGGCATCTTCAAAACTTGACGTTGGTTTAGTTCAGTGTACCCCATATAAAGCCAGATTAAAACCTAATACTACTCCAGTGTTTATTAAACAATATCCATTGTCTAGAGAAAAGAAAGAAGGGATAAGACCCATGATAGAGGAATTCCTTAAACAAGGAATCCTCCGTCCAGTAGTTTCTCCCTATAATACCCCCATAAATCCGATCCCAAAGAAAGACAATTAATATAGGTTAGTACAAGACCTAAGGGCAATTAATGAAATAGTAATCCCAATTGCCCCAATTGTCCCAGATGTTACAACCTTACTCACAGCCATTCCACATGATGCCTGTATATTTACAGTCATTGATTTAGCTAACGCATTTTTTTCAGTCCGATTGGACCCTGAGACACAGCTACTTATGGCTTTTTATTATGATGGGCGTCAGCTTACCTGGACACGCCTCCCTCAAGGCTATGTGGCCTCACCTGCGGTCTACTCGCTGGTGCTCCAACGTACTTTGCGGTCATGGACTCCCAGCCACGGTTCCGTCCTCCTTCAGTACGTCGATGACCTACTGTTGTGTAGTCCTAACCAGGAGGCTAATACAGTAGATACAATAAGTCTGTTAAAACACCTTGCTGCTGAAGGTCATAAAATAGCAAAACATAAGCTACAAGTAGGAGTGACAAAAGTTGATTACCTTGGTTTTGTGCTTTCCCAAGGCCACCGGTCCATTAGTCCCAAACGAATCTAAGCGATTCAACAGATCCCAACAGATAAGGAACAAAAGAAGTGACCCTACAGTGCTAAAATAGCAAATCCTGTATTTTTTGCCGCTAATTTAGCAATTTGAAAAGCGGCATCAGTAATAAAGGAATTAGCTAGCTTAAGAGCCTTAATTCTATCTAGAATGTCATCTAATGGAGTCTCAACCTTAAGAGACTCTTCTAGAGCCTCAAACCAAAAAGCTGCTGCAGTAGTTACTGGAACAATGCAAGCCGTAGGTTGTAAAAGAAATCCCTGATTAACAAATTTCTTTAGTAGACCCTCTAATTTCTTATCCATAGGATCCTTGAAAGCACAACTATCCTCAATGGGTATAGTAGTACGCTTAGCTAGGGAAGGTATAGCTCCCTCTACCTTAGGGACCGCTTGCTATGAGTCCCGAATGGTATCTGATATAGGAAACATTTTCTTAAAATTAGGAGAGGGAGAAAACGGTATACCTGGTCTATCCCATTCCTTACTAATAATTTCCGAAATCAGTGTAAGTAGGAACTTCCAAATATTTATCCATTTTACACAATTTCTCTGGAGGAATCACAATAGGATCACAATCATCCAGAGTCGCTAAAACCTCCCTCAGCAACAGGCGGAGGTGTTCAAGCTTAAATTTAAATGACATAGCATCCGAATCTGTCTGACGCAAAACATTCCCTGAATCAGAAATTTCACCCTCAGACAGTAATTCCCTGATCCCCAACTGAGAGCACTGTGAGGGAACATCGGAAATAGCTAATAAAGCATCAGAGGATTCAGTATTTACATTAATAATTGACCTACTGCATTTACCCTGCAACACTGGTAATTTAGACAATACCTCTGTAAGGGTAGTTGACATAACTGCAGCCATCTTCTGCAGAGTAAAGGAATTAGACGCACTAGAAGTACTAGGCGTCGCTTGTGTGGGCATAAAAGGTTGTGACACTTGGGGAGAATTGGATGGCATATCCTGATTCTCTTCAGATTGAGAATCATCCCTAGACACACTTACTTTATTTAAAATATGCTTTTTACATTGTAAAGCCCTTTCAGTACAAAAGTTACACAATGTTAGAGGGGGTTGCACAATAGCTTCTAAACACACAGAACAATGAGAAACCTCAATGTCAGACATGTTGAACAGACTAGTAATACCATAAAAGTCGTTTAAACACTTATTTATAGCATAAAATAAACATTAGAAAAAATGTGTACTGTGCCTTTAAGAAAAGAAAAAGTGAACAATGTTTCCAAAATGCACAAAAAAACGTTAAATTATTCCCGAATATAACTTAATATCGTTGGTTAATCCAAACATTACTGCACCCAGAAGCAAGGGCAGAAATAAGGCTTTAGAAGTACTTATATCAACATGTAGTCAAAAGATAGATAAAAATACACTCTGCACCTCCTACCTGCCCCCAGGGTACTTCGAATCAAGTTTCCAACCCTTCAGACCAGCTACACAGTCCAGGAGCCACAGAGTTACTGTTTGCTGCTGCTAAGCCAGAAGAAATTGTGCCAAAATAGGCTCCGCCCCTTAAGGTCAAAAGTCAGAGTAGGCACAAACAACACTGCATGGAAATGCAGTTTTGGACTAAAGTAAAAATAAACACACAATATAACCCTCAAGCATAAAACCAATACATTTTAAGTGCCAAAAATAAAAAAACAAAAAACATTGTTCTGTATATTGTCTCCCTTATCACATAATGCCCAAATATCAACTAATGATAAATATAAAATAGGGACTCCAGTAACACCCCTATTAAAATAGGTTTTACTGCTTACCCCATTCCCATACAGGGAAATAATGCCAGCCAGTTCTGATACACCAAGTCTCCTTAGAAAAAAAGGCTGCACATACCTTAATGCTGCTTGTAGCATGAAACCGGTCTCCACACTGATGATGTCTCATGGTTACCTTCAGAAGTCTTGTGGGAACCAGCGTGGATTTTCTGCTATTTTACCTGTGTATGACCAGGAAGCAGGAAAGATGGAGCGGATAACAACATTTAATTCTTGGTTAGATAAGTGGTGCAGGGAACGAGGATTTGGTTTTATTGGCCATTATAGCTCTGTTTGGAAAGATACTAGGTTATTTAGGAGAGATGGCTTGCATTTGGATGCTAAAGGAACAGAGTATCTGGGAGAGGAGTTCAAATACTTTATTAGAAATCATTTAAACTAATAAAGGGGGGTAGCATTAATATATCCACCTGCCCCCCACAGCATGCCAAAACTGTTAGTCCAAGTAACAATTCTAGAAATTCTAGTAGAAAAATTCTTCGTGCCATGAGCACAAATGCTCGCAGCTTAGGAAATAAATTACCTGAACTCATTTCAATAATGACTAGGGACAACTTGGATTTAGTAGCTATAACAGAAACATGGTACAATGATTTGCATGACTGGGACATAGCCATACCTGGATACAGGTTATTTAAAAAGAACAGAGTAGGAAAGAAAGGTGGAGGAGTTGCTTTGTATGTAAATGAAAATATAAAGGTTACTGAAATTGTAGGAACAAATGATGAGGTGGAAAGTATGTGGGTGACTTTGGAAATTGGAGATAAAAATGTTTTTAGAATAGGGGTTGTATATAGGCCTCCATTGCAGGATGAAAAACTGGACAATCTGTTATTAGATGAAATAACCAAAATGACCATGAAGGGTAAGGTTATAGTACTGGGGGACTTTAATTTGCCAGATATAGACTGGAAGATTCCTTCTGCTAGATCGGCTAGAAGCAGGTATATTCTTGAATCTCTGCTAGGGGAATCACTTGAACAATTAGTCAAGGAACCAACTCGTAAGGAAGCTATATTAGATCTAATACTTACAAACAGTGATACAGTTTCAGATGTGTGTGTAGGTGAGAACTTAGGATCCAGTGATCATCAATCTGTTTGGTTTAGTATTCATGTTCAGGAACTGTCCACCCAGACTAAAACAAAAGTTTTAGACTTTAGGACGGCAGATTTTTCATTAATGGGAGAATACCTAAAAAACTATTTAAAGGGGAAAACTCTTATTACAGGGGTTCAAGAACAGTGGGAATTTGTGAAAGGTGCCATTTTAGATGCAACCGCACACTGTATTAGACATGTCTGTAAAAGTAAAAGAAAGCGGAAACCAATTTGGTTTTCCAAAGAAGTAGCACATGCTGTAAAGACAAAAAAGATAGCTTATAAAAATTACAGACACACACAAGCAGATGATGATATGAAAATATGGAGACTCCAACAAAAAAAGACTAAGCAGTTAATTAGGAAGGTTAAAGCTCATGCAGAAGAGAAGATAGCACAGTCAGTAAAACATGGGGACAAAACATTCTTTAGATATATCAGTGAAAGAAGAAAAAATAAGGTAGGAATAGTAAAATTGAAATCAGTTGATGGTAGAATAATAGAAGGAGATAAGCAGATTGAAGACTGTCTCAATGATTACTTCTGTTCTGTTTTCACTAAAGATTGTGAAGATACAATGTCTACATTAAGGGATGCTACGCAAAATAGAAACAAGCTTAACAGTAATCTTTTTACAGAGGATGAGGTTTTGTTAGCATTATCAAAAATAAATGTTACAAAGGCAGTGGGTCCTGATAATATTCATCCAAGGGTTTTAAAAGAACTTCGATCAGTGCTAACTGTCCCATTAACTGATCTGTTTAATCAGTCACTATTAACAGGAGCTGTCCCAGATGATTGGAGAATAGCAAATGTAATACCCCTTCATAAAAAGGGCAGTAGAGAAGAATCTGGCAACTACAGGCCAGTTAGTTTAACTTCAGTAATAGGGAAATTAAGCCTCTTAAAAGAAAGAATTATGACTTACATAAAGACAAACAATTTAGAGGACCAAAATCAGCATGGTTTTACTTCAGGGAGATCATGTCAGACTAATCTAATTGACTTCTTTGATTATGTAACAAAATTATTAGACAAGGGAGGAGCAGTTGATGTAGCATATCTAGATTTCAGCAAAGCATTTGACACCGTCCCACACAATAAACTTATTCACAAACTATATCTCCTTGGTCTAGATTAAAAAAGTGTGAACTGGGTGGAATGCTGGCTTAAGGACAGAAAACAAAGTGTCTTAGTAAATGGAGTTCATTCAGCAGAGGGGGCTGTTACTAGTGGTGTTCCTCAGGGGTCAGTTCTGGGGCCTGTTTTGTTTAACATATTTATCTGCGATATCAGCAAAGGGCTACAGGGGAAAGTATGTCTCTTTGCAGATGATACAAAAATTTGCAACAGAGTGGATGTTCCAGGGGGGGTAGACAAAATGAGAAGTGATATACAACAATTGGAGGATTGGACAAACGACTGGGATCTAAAGTTTAACACAGCAAAGTGTAAAATAATGCATTTAGGGAAGAAAAATCCAAATGTTAATTACAGACTCAATGACACTTTACTGACTGTTACAGACGAGGAACAGGACTTGGGAATTACTATTTCAGATGATTTAAAACTTAGTAAACAATGTAGTAATGCAGCGAGTAAGGCTAGCAGAATGCTTGGATGTATTGGTAGAGGTATTTGCAGCAGAAATAGTAAGGTTCTTATGCCACTTTATAGATCATTAGTTAGGCCTCATCTTGAGTATTGTGTGCAGTTCTGGAGGCCATATCTTCAGAAGGATATTAACAAACTTGAATCTGTGCAAAGGAGGGCTACCAAAATGGTACATGGTCTAAAAAATAAAACTTACCAGGATAGGCTCAATGACCTAAATATGTATAGCTTAGAGGAGAGAAGGGAAAGAGGTGATATGATAGCAACTTTCAAGTACATTAAAGGGTTTAGTAAAACTGAGGCTGTGGGTATTTTACATAAAATGGAAAATTCAAGAACAAGGGGTCATGAGCTCAAGCTAAAGGGTAGTAGATTCAGAAGTAATTTGAGGAAGCACTTCTTTACAGAAAGAGTGATTGATTTATGGAATAAACTTCCTCAAGAGGTAGTAGCAACAAACACTGTGGGGGACTTTAAAAATGCATGGGACAAGCATAGGGCTATCCTACGAACTAGATAAGTTTATACTGTTAGGTAAGGTCGGGCAGACTTGTTGGGCCTATGGCTCTTATCTGCCGTCAATATCTATGTTTCTATGTTACAAATGCTAAGATTATCAAACCTCAGGGCAGAAATCTTCTTCCATATCCCCCTGAGGAAAATAGTACGCACCGGTACCATTTAAAAACTTCTTGATTGAGGAAACTAAAACTAACACCTCACTTTACCATGTCTTCCTAGTTTAACACAGGCAAAGAGAATGACTGAGGGTGGAGGGGAGGTGCTCTTTGCCACTTCCTGTTAGCAGGAGGTTAATATTCCCACAAGTAAGGATGAAATCTGTGGATTTATTTCACTGAAAAAAATAAACCCACAAACCAAATATAAGTTTATTCTAAAAAAATAAAAATAAAAACTTAAATCATAAGCAGAAGAATCAAACTGAAACAGCTGCCTGAAGAACTTTTCTACCAAAAACTGCTTCCGAAGAAGCAAACACATCAAAATGGTAGAATTTAGTAAATGTATGCAAAGAAGACCAAGTTGCTGCTTTGCAAATCTGATCAACTGAAGCTTTATTCTTAAAAGCCCAAGAAATGGAAACTGATCTAGTAGAATGAGCTGTAATTCTCTGAGGTGGGGCTTTATCCGACTCCAAATAAGCTTGATGAATCAAAAGCTTTAACCACTATGCCAAAGAAACGGCAGAAGCCTTCTGACCTTTCCTGGAACCAGAAAAGATAACAAATAAACTAGAAGTCTTCCTGAAATCTTTAGTGGCTTCAACATAATATTTCAGAGCTCTCACCACATCCAAAGAATGTAAAGATCTCTCCAAAGAATTCTTAGGATTAGGATACAAAGAAGGGACAACAATTTCTCTATTAATATTGTTAGAATTCACAACCTTAGGTAAGAATTCAAATGAAGTACGCAAAACTGCCTTATCCTGATGAAAAATCAGAAAAGGAGATTCACAAGAGAGAGCGGATAATTCAGAAACTCTTCTAGCAGAAGAGATGGCCAAAAGGAACAACACTTTCCAGGAAAGTAGTTTAATGTCCAAAGAATGCATAGGCTTAAATGGAGGAGCCTGTAAAGCCTTCAAAACCAAATTAAGACCCCAAGGAGGAGAGATTGATTTAATGACAGGCTTGATACGAACCGAAGCCTGTACCAAACAATGATTATCAGGAAGTTTAGCAATTTTCCTGTGGAATAAAACAGAAAGAGCAGAGATTTATCCTTTCAAGGAACTTGCAGACAAACCTTTATCCAAACCATCCTGAAGAAACTGTAAAATTCTAGGAATTCTAAAAGAATGCCAAGAGAATTTATGAGAAGAACACCATGAAATTTAAGTCTTCCAAACTCGATAATAAAGCCTGCAACATAGTATTAATCACTGAGTCAGAGAAACCTCTATGACTAAACGTTCAATCTCCATACCTTCAAATTTAATGATTTGAGATCCTGATGGAAAAAACGAACCTTGAGATAGAAGGTCTGGCCTTAATGAAAGTGGCCAAGGTTGGCAACTGGACATCTGAACAAGATCCGCATACAAAAACCTGTGAGGCCATGTTGGAGCCACCAGCAGCAAAAACGATTGCTCCATAATGATTTTGGAGATCACTTTTGGAAGAAGAACTAGAGGCGGAAAAATATAAGCCGTTTGATAACACAGAGGAAGTGTCAACGCATCCACTGTTTCTGCCTGAGGATCCCTGGACCTGGACAGGTACCTGGGAAGTTTTTTGTTTAGATGAGAAGCCATCAGATCTATTTCTGGAAGCCCTCACATCTGAACAATTTGAGAAAACACATTTGGGTGGAGAGACCATTCTTCCGGATGTAAAGTCTGACGACTGAGATAATCCGCTTTCCAATTGTCTATACCTGGGATATGAACCGCAGAAATTAGGCAGGAGCTGGATTCCGCCAAAAAAAGTATCCAAGATACTTCTTTCATAGCTTGAGGATTGTGAGTCCCACCCTGATGATTGACATATACGCCACAGTTGTGATATGGTCTGTCTGAAAACAAACAGTTCTCTCTTCAAGAGAGGCCAAAACTGAAGAGCCCTGAGAATTGCACGGAGTTCCAAAATATTGATTGGTAATCTCGCCTCTTGAGATTCCCAAACCCAGAGATCCCCAAACAGCTCCCCAACCTGAAAGACTCGCATCTGTTGTGATCACAGTCCAGGTTGGACGAATGAAAGAGGCCCCTAAAATTATACGATGGTGATCTAACCACCAAGTCAGAGAAAGTTGAACATTGGGATTTAAGGATATTAATTGTGATATCCTTATATAATTCCTGCACCATTGGTTCAGCATACAAAGCTGGAGAGGTCTCATATGAAAACGAGCAAAGGGGATCGCGTCTGATGCTGCAGTCATGAGACCTAAAACTTCCATGCACATAGCTACTGAAGGGAATGACTGAGACTGAAGGTTCCGACAGGCTGCAACCAGTTTCAAACGTTTCTTGTCTGTTAGAGACAAAGTCATGGACACTGAATCACTATCTGGAAACCTAAAAAGGTTACCTTTGTCTGAGGAATCAAAGAACTTTTTGGTAAATTGATCCTCCAGCCATGTCTTTGAAGAAACAACACTAGTTGATTCACGTGAGATTCTGCAGAATGTCAAGATTGAGCGAGTACTAAGATATCGTCCAAATAAGGAAACACCGCAATACCCCGCTCTCTGATTACAGAGAGTAGGGCACCGAGAACCTTTGAAAATATTCTTGGAGCTGTTGCTAGGCCAAAAGGAAGAGCAACAAATTGGTAATGCTCGTCTAGAAAAGAGAATCTCAGGAACTGATAGTGAATATGAAGATAAGCATCCTGTAAGTCTATTGTGGACATATAATGCCCTTGCTGAACAAAAGGCAGAATAGTCCTTATAGTCACCATCTTGAAAGTTGGTACTCTTACATATTGATTCAAAATCTTTAGATCCAAAACTGTTCTGAATGAATTTTCTTTCTTTGGGACAATGAATAGATATGAATAAAACCCCAGGTCCTGTTCCTGAACTGGCATGATTACCCCTGATAACTCCAGGTCTGAAACACACTTCAGGAAAGCCTGAGCCTTTATTGGGTTCGCTGGAATGCGCGAGAGAAAAAATCTTTTCACAGGTGGTCTTACTCTGAATTCTATTCTGTACCCCTGAGAGACAATACTCAGAATCCAATGATTTTGGACCGAATTGATCCAAAAATCTTTGAAGAATTTTAATCTGCCCCCTACCAGCTGAGCTGGAATGAGGGCCGCACCTTCATGCGGACTTGAGGGCTGGCTTTGATCTCTTAAATGGCTTGGATTTATTCTAATTTGAGGAAGGCTTCCAATTGGAAACAGATTCCTTTGGGGAAGGATTAGAATTATGTTCCTTATGTTGAAAGGAACGAAACCGGTTAGAAGCTTTAGATTTACCTTTAAGTTTTTTATCCTGAGGCAAAAGACTCCCTTCCCCCCAGTGACAGTTAAAATTATTGAATCCAACTGAGAACCAAATAATTTATTACCTTAGAAAGAAAGAGAAATCAATCTGGACTTAGAAGTCATATCAGCATTCCAAGATTTGAGCCACAAAGCTCTTCTAGCTAAAATAGCTAAAGACATATATCTAACATCAATTTTGATGAAATTATTAGCATGTTGAATCAACTTAACAAAGCTAGACAAATCATGATCTGATACTTGTTGCGCTAAAGTTTCCAACCAAAAAGTTCAAGCAGCTGCAACCTCAGCCAAAGAAATTGAAGGCCTAAGAAGATGACCTGAATATAAATAACCCTTCCTTAGATAAGATTCAAGTTTCCTATCTAAAGGATCTTTAAAAGAGGTACTATCTTCCGTAGGAATAGTAGTACATTTAGCAAGAGTAGAGATAGCCCCATCAACCTTGGGAATCTTTTCCCAAAACTCCAATCTAACTGCTGGCAAAGGATACAATTTTTTAAACCTTGAAGAAGGAATAAAAGAAGTACCAGGCCTATTCCATTCTTTAGAAATCATATCAGAAATAGCACCAGGAATTGGAAAAACCTCTGGAATAACCACAGGAGGTTTATAAGCAGAATTTAAACGTTTACTAGTTTTAATATCAAGAGGACTAGTTTCCTCCATATCCAATGTAATTAACACTTCTTTTAATAAAGAATGAATATACTCCATTATAAATAAGAGGATTTGTTAGTGTCAATATCTGAGGCAGGATCTTCTGAATCAGATAGATCCTCATCAGAGAAGGATAAATCAGTATGTTGCCGGTCATTTGAAATTTCATCAACTCTATGAGAAGTTTTAAAAGACCTTTTACGTTTATTAGAAGGCAGGATGGCAGACAAAGCCTTCTGAATAGAATCAGAAATAAATTATTTTAAATTTACAGGTATATCATGTGCATTAGATGTTGAGGGAACAACAACAGGTAATTTACTACTACTGATGGATACATTTTCTGCATGTAAAAGTTTATCATGACAACTATTACAAACCACAGCTGGAGGTATAATCTCCACAGGTTTACAACAAATGCACTTAGCTTTGGTAGAACTGTTATCAGGCAGCTTGGATCCAACAGTGAATTCTGAGACAAGATCAGATTGAGACATCTTGCAAATGTAAGAGAAAAACAAAACAAAAAAAACCCCAACATATAAAACAAAATGATCAATTTCCTTATATGGCAGTTTCAGGAATGGGAAAAAATGCAAACAGCATAGTCCTCTGACATAGAAAAAGGCAAGAGGCAAATAGGAATGGGGTCTTAAAACATGAAAATATTTGGCGCCAAGTATGATGCACAACAAACAGAAAAATATTTTTTGGCGCCAAAAACAACACACTCGCGTCATAGATGACGCAACCTTGTGAAGGACTCAGCGTCAACTAAGACGCCGGAAATTATGAATTTGCGTCAACGAACATAACTTCACGGAAAAAAAATCTCATGCCAAGAATGACGCAATAAACTTCGGCTTTATGCGCCCTCGCAAGCCTAATTCTGCCCGCGAATTAAAAAGACAGTCAATTTGAAAAAAAAAAAAACACTATACCCCAGGTAAGAAATACATTTTCATAAAAAAGCATTTCCCAGATATGAAACTGACAGTCTGCAAAAAAGGAAATATACTGAAAACCTTAATAATGGCAAATATAAGTACAATACATATATTTAGAACTTAATATAAATACATAAAGTGCCAAACCATAGCTGAGAGTGTCTTAAGTAATGAAAACATACTTACCTGAAGACACCCATCCACATATAGCAGACTGCCAAACCAATACTGAAACAGTTATCAGTAGAGGTAATGGAATATGAGAGTATATCGTCGATCTGAAAAGGGAAATAGGAGATGAATCTCTACAACCATTAACAGAGAACCTATGAAATAGATCCCCGTGAGGAAAACCCTTGCATTCACATCCCTCTGACATTCACTGTACTCAGAGGAATCAGGCTTTAAAAAAAGCTGAGAAGCGCATATCAACGTAGAAATCTTAGCATAAACTTACTTAACCACCTCCATAGGAGGCAAAGTTTGTAAAACCGAATTGTGGGTGTGGTGAGGGGTGTATTTATAGGCATTTTGAGGTTTGGGAAACTTTGCCCCTCCTGGTAGGATTGTATATCCCATACGTCACTAGCTCATGGACTCTTGCCAAATACATGAAAGAAATGGACCAAATTAGAAAATTTAAACGGCACCCGACACCCCCAATGGCTGGGGCACTCACCACCTCCTATGAACCAGACACCGGCGGACCAGAATTTTTCCATCACCACACGGTAAGGAATGCGGAAATGGAGAGCTAAAACGTAACCACGCCCGGTAACCAGGTGAACTGTACAGTCCAGAAAGAGAGCGCCCGACCGTAAAAGCTGCATCACTTCCCAATGCCGTTATGTTCCACAAGCCATGAACCTACGTAACACTACACATAAGCAGGTTGAATAACATAAAAAACATGTTTAAAAAAAAAACCCTGTTCCATAACCCCCCTCAGGAGATATTAATCCTTGATTTTAAGATACAAAAGGAGCCCCACTGAGACCCTGAGTTATAGTTAGTCCCGAAAGGTGGTAGCCTCTCAGGAAAACAGTATTACAATACAATCATGATGAAAGTAAAATGAAACGATCTTACCGGAATCTACGCCGTGGAACAGGAACACAGCCCTTCAAGTGTGACAGATAGTAGCTTTGCGTCTGCCATGAACTTGAGAGAAGAAGCAGGCAGCAAAACTCGTTAACTATGATTGCTTGTGGAGCTGTTAATATGAGTCGGGATGGTTTCGCAGAAAGACTCTCCCTGCATCTCCGGACTCTAACTTTCATCCATGCTCTCACTGAGAGTGTGACAGGATTACTTAAAACTCCAAACCGAAGAGACTATCAAACTCCAAACCCTCCATAGGAGACTATCAAAAATTTCTGACACTTCTCTGCCAACCTCCTGGGACAAAAGGCAAAGGAGGACTGGGGGATGAGGGAAGTGGGAGGGGTATTTAAGCCTTTGGCTGGGGTGTCTTTGCCTCCTCCTGGTGGCCAGGTTCTGAATTCCCAAAAGTAATGAATGCAGCTGTGGACTCTTTCCATTTATGAAGAAAACACACCTTACATAGCATATTATCTTTTATCAAATCCCTTTCGCACTGCTTTATTTGTAATCGCTATGATTCTCCTCCATTAGAGACGCTGAACTGTAATATTTGCTTATCAAACCTGAAAAGCTTGTGCTTGTTGATCTTCTTAACAGGAGCAGAGAAACTTCACATGCAGGTAAACATATTTCATTGACAAAAGTTTAATTAAAATAATGGCAGTGTGTTGTACAACTGCTTTGTTTACTTTTCATACAATAGTTTACTACGATAAAAGCAGCATAATTTACTCATTGCCCTCAGGAAACAGCAAACATGAGACAATGCTCAAATTAGAACCAAAACATATGAAAAAACGTTTGTATTTGATGTCAACTTAAAATATAACAAACAAAAAAAACACACAAAATCAAAATAAGCTTATTAAAATGTCCATATATCAAAATGGTCTTACAATGTACATAAATGCAATAAAAATATCCTTCTGGTTACCCCAGTTACTAAAAACATCTATTGTTCCACAAAAACTCTATCTTTGTATCAAAGAAAAAAAAATGACTTCATGGCGCTAAACATTTTCAATATTGTATGCTTGACGGATGTTCAGAGTATCACGAAGCATCAGATCTCGAAGACGCCACAATGCATTTGCCATTGTCGTATGGGCTCCTTTGCTTTTTAACCAGTGTGTAGGAAGTCTGCTTTCCTGCTCTTTTGACAGATGGACATCTCGTCTTCTAGCTTTGTGGTGAAAAATAGGAATGAAAAAATCATATTGTTAAATGAACAGCAAGCATCTACCATTCATAAATAAAGAACACTTTTACAAATGTAAAAATATTTTTGCATGAAAAAGGTTAAAAGCTATTTAAATTAACAGGATGTGCATGTTTACAACTGTGATTTAAGGTTTAATTGGTCACTGGCTGATAAGAGAACACTCAGATTTATTGGTATACAGTGATGGGCCTTAAAAACAGTAGAGGAATACCTGTTTTATTAAAGTATTACATTTTAAAATGTCCTTTTTTAAATACAACAAAGAAAAAAGTTATTTTGAGCAGTGGCGTAGCGTTGGGGGGGCCACAGGGGCGGTTGCCCAGGGCGCAAAATTAAAGAGCCATCTCCTTATCATGAGGTGAGCTCTCCAGTCTCCACCACCGCTCTCACTGAGTGTCTCACATGCAGAGCTGGGAGGAAGTGATCATCCTGGTGGTTTGTGCCTGCACTTTTCATTCCTACCTCTAGATGTCACTGTTACGTTATAGCTCAATGTAAATAGTTACTGCGTTTCTCTCTAGACTTTTCCTGAGCTCTAGTGCAGTGTGAGACATAGCAGCAGACCTGATATAGGTGAGTCGCGCAGACGCCCATACTCTATATCGCGCAGACGCCCATACTCTATATCGCGCAGACGCCCATACTCTATATCGCGCAGACGCCCATACTCTATATCGCGCAGACGCCCATACTCTATAGCTATAAGATGAGAATATATATTTATACATGCAAGGTTCAATCTTATAAAAATAAAATCCACAAACTAAGTGTTACAAATAAACTTCAGACTAAAACTTTACATTAACACAACTGTTTTCCAATTTTTAAGCAGCAAACAAATTATTATAATTAAGCAAAACAAAACCACAAAGTTTTTGAAAAGAGGTAGAACTAGAAAAAGTTAGACTACCACTGTTTATAATCGTCCTGGCTGAGGCTGGTTCTCTTTTTGCAAGCTATTTTGCCTGCAGCAGAGAAGAGGCGCTTAGATGCGTTGAGGTGCCTGAGATGCATAAGTTGGGTTTTGCCAATTTCACCAAGGTGGGATATTTAACTTTGTTAGTCCACCAATGCAAGAGGCCTCTTAACAAAGTAAGCCTGGACATTCTAACATAAAAATATCTTGAATATTTATATGCAATGGAAAATAAAATAAGGGTAGGGAAAAAAAAAATCTAATTCACTCTTAAAATAACAGATATATGCTTATAGAGGTTTATTTGGTACATATTACAATTAAATAAAAATATAAAAAACATAATTTATGCTTACCTGATAAATTTATTTGTGTAATAGACGTTCCTTGATATTTTTATAAGATACCACCTTAGGTAAAAACCCAGGTTTGGTATGCAGAACTACCTTATCTGCATGGAAGATCAGATAAGGAGAATCACATTGTAAGGCAGATAACTCGGAAACTCTACGAGCCGAGGAAATAGCTACCAAAAAAAAGAACTTTCCAAGATATAAGTTTGATATCTATGGAATGAAGAGGTTCAAACGGAACCCCCTGAAGAACCTTAAGAACCAAATTTAAGCTCCAAGGTGGAGCAACAGGTTTAAACACAGGCTTGATTCTAGCTAAAGCCTGACAAAATGCCTGAACGTCTGGGACATCCGCCAGACGCTTGTGCAAAAGAATAGATAGCGCAGAAATCTGTCCCTTTAAGGAACTAGCTGACAATCCTTTCTCCAATCCTTCTTGGAGAAAAGATAATATCCTGGGAATCCTGACCTTACTCCATGAGTAGCCCTTCACACCAATAAAGCTATTTACGCCATATCTTATGATAGATTTTCCTGGTGACAGGCTTTCGTGCCTGAATTAAGGTATCAATGACTGACTCGGAGAAACCACGCTTTGATAAAATCAAGCGTTCAATCTCCAGGCAGTCAGTCTCAGAGAAATTAGATTTGGATGGTTGAAAGGCAGAGTCCATGGTGGAAAAGATGACATGTCCACTAGATCTGCATACCAAGTCCTGCGTGGCCACGCAGGCGCTATCAAGATCACTGATGCTCTCTCCTGCTTGAATTTGGCAATCAGACGAGGGAGCAGAGGAAACGGTGGAAACACATAAGCCAGGATGAAGGACCAAGGCGCTGCTAGAGCATCTATCAGCGTTGCCTTGGGGTCCCTGGACCAGGATCCATAACAAGGAAGCTTGGTGTTCTGGCGAGACGCCATGAGATCCAGTTCTGGTTTGTCCCAACCATGAGTCAATTGTGCAAACACCTCCGGATGGAGCTCCCACTCCCCCGGATGAAAAGTCTGACGACTTAGAAAATCCGCCTCCCAGTTCTCTACACCTGGGATATGGATAGCTGATAGGTGGCAAGAGTGAATCTCTGCCCAGCAAATTATCTTTGAGACTTCTTTCATCGCTAGGGAACTCCTTGTTCCCCCTTGATGGTTGATGTAAGCCACAGTCGTGATGTTGTCCGACTGAAATCTGATGAACCTCATTGTCGCTAGCTGAGGCCAAGCCTGAAGAGCATTGAATATCGCTCTTAGTTCCAGAAAGTTTATTGGAAGGAGTGACTCCTCCTGAGTCCACGATCCCTGAGCCTTCAGGGAGTTCCAGACTGAACCCCAACCTAGAAGGCTGGCATCTGTCGTTACAATTGTCCAATCTGGCCTGCGAAAGGTCATACCATTGGACAGATGGACCCGAGATAGCCACCAGAGAAGAGAATCCCTGGTCTCTTGATCCAGATTTAGTAGAGGGGAAAAATCTGTGTAATCCCCATTCCACTGACTGAGCATGCAGAGTTGCAGCAGTCTGAGATGTAGGCGTGCAAATGGCACTATGTCCATTGCCGCTACCATTAAGCCGATTACTTCCATGCACTGAGCCACCGAAGGGCGAGGAATGGAATAAAGAATACGGCAGGAATTTAGAAGTTTTGATAACCTGGACTCCGTCAGGTAAATTTTGATTTCTACAGAATCTATCAGAGTCCCTAGGAAGGAAACTCTTGTGAGGGGGGATAGAGAACTCTTTTCCTCGTTCACCTTCCACCCATGCGACCTCAGAAATGCCAACACTATGTCCGTATGAGACTTGGCAATTTGGAAGTTTGACGCCTGAATCAGGATGTCGTCTAAATAAGGGGCCACTGCTATGCCCCGCGGCCTTAGGACCGCCAGAAGCGACCCCAGAACCTTCGTAAAAATTCTTGGGGCTGTAGCTAACCCAAAGGGAAGAGCCACAAACTGGTAATGCCTGTCTAGGAAGGCAAACCTGAGAAACCGATGATGATCTTTGTGTATCGGAATGTGAAGATAAGCATCCTTTAAATCCACTGTAGTCATGTATTGACCCTCCTGGATCATAGGTAGGATGGGACGAATAGTCTCCATCTTGAATGATGGAACTCTGAGGAATTTGTTTAAGATCTTTAGATCCAAAATTGGTCTGAAGGTTCCCTCTTTTTTGGGAACCACAAACAGATTTGAGTAAAATCCCTGTCCCTGTTCCTCCTTTGGAACTGGATGGATCACTCCCATAACTAGGAGGTCTTGTACACAGTGTAAGAATGCCTCTCTCTTTATCTGGTTTGCAGATAATTGTGAAAGGTGAAATCTCCCTTTTGGGGGGGAAGCCTTGAAGTCCAGAAGATATCCCTGGGATATAATTTCCATGCCCAGGGATCCTGGACATCTCTTGCCCACGCCTGGGCGAAGAGCCAAAGTCTGCCACCTACTAGATCCGTTACCGGATAGGGGGCCGTTCCTTCATGCTGTCTTAGAGACAGCAGCAGGCTTTTTGGCCTGTTTACCCTTGTTCCAGGTCTGGTTAGGTCTCCAGACCGTCTTGGACTGAGCAAAAGTTCCCTCTTGTTTTGCATTAGAGGAAGTTGATGCCGCACTTGCCTTGAAATTTCGAAAGGCACGAAAATTAGACTGTTTGGCCCTTGATTTGGATCTATCCTGAGGAAGGGCATGACCTTTTCCTCCAGTGATATCAGCAATAATCTCCTTCAAACCAGGCCCGAATAGGGTCTGCCCCTTGAAGGGAATGTTAAGCAGCTTAGACTTTGAAGTAACGTCAGCTGACCATGATTTAAGCCATAGCGCTCTGCGCGCCTGCATAGCAAAACCAGAATTCTTAGCCGTTAGTTTAGTCAAATGAACAATGGCATTAGAAACAAAAGAATTGGCTAGCTTAAGTGCTCTAAGCTTGTCAAGTATGTCATCCAATGGAGTCACTACCTGTAAAGCCTCTTCCAGAGACTCAAACCAGAACGCCGCAGCAGCAGTGACAGGAGCAATGCATGCAAGGGGCTGTAGGATAAAACCTTGTTGAATAAACATTTTCTTAAGGTAACCCTCTAACTTTTTATCCATTGGATCTAAGAAAGCACAACTGTCCTCGACAGGGATAGTAGTGCGCTTTGCCAGAGTAGAAACTGCTCCCTCCACCTTAGGAACTATCTGCTATAAGTCCCGTGTGGTGGCGTCTATTGGAAACATTTTTCTAAAAATAGGAGGGGGAGAGAACGGCACACCTGATCTATCCCATTCCTTAGTAATAATTTATTTAAAACTTTTAGGTATTGGAAAAACATCAGTGCACACCGGCACTGCATAGTATTTATCCAGTGTACACAATTTCTCTGGCACTGCAATTGTATCACAATCATTCAGAGCAGCAGAAACCTCCCTGAGTAACACGCGGAGGTGTTCAAGCTTAAATTTAAATGTAGAGATATCAGAATCAGGTTTCTTCCCTGAGTCAGAAACATCACCCACAGAAAGAAGATCTCCTTCTTCAGCTTCTGCATATTGTGAGGCAGTATCAGACATAGCTCTTAAAGCGTCAGTATGCTCTGTATTTCGTCTAACTCCAGAGCTATCTCGCTTTCCTCTAAATTCAGGTAGTCTGGCTAATACCGCTGACAGTGTATTATCCATGACTGCCGCCATGTCTTGTAAAGTAAACGCTATCGGCGCCCTAGATGTACTTGGCGCCATATGAGCGCGAGTCCCTTGAGCGGGAGTCAAAGGGTCTGACATGTGGGGAGAGTTAGTCGGCATAACTTCCCCCTCGTCAGATTCCTCTGGTAATACATTTTTTAAAGACAGAATATGATCTTTTTTGCTTAAAGTGAAATCAGTACATTTGGTACACATTCTAAGAGGGGGTTCCACAATGGCTTTTAAACATAATGAACAAGGAGTTTCCTCTATGTCAGACATGTTTGTACAGACTAGCAATGAGACTAGCAAGCTTGGAAAACACTTTAAATCAAGTTAACAAGCAAATATAAGAAACGGTACTGTGCCTTTAAGAGAAACAAATTTTGTCAGAATTTGAAAAACAGTGAAAAAAGGCAGTAAATCAAACAAAATTTTTACAGTGTGTATAATAAGCTAACAGAGCATTGCACCCACTTGCAAATGGATGATTAACCCCTTAGTTCAAAAAACGATATAGACATTTTTTAACAGTCACACCAAACTGCCACAGCCTTGCTGTGGGCCTACCTTCCCCAACAAACGATTTTGGAAAGCATAAGAGCCCTTTAGAGATGTCCTATAGCATTCAGGGGACTCCTGGAGGAAGCTGGATGTCTCAGTCTGTAAAAGTTACTGCGCAAAAAAGCGTTAAATTAGGCCCCTCCCACTCATAGTAACACAGTGGAAAGCCTCAGGAAACTGTTTCTAGGCAAATTTAAGCCAGCCATGTGGAAAAAACTAGGCCCAAATAAAGTTTTATCCCCAAAGTATATATAAAAACGTTTAAACATGCCAGCAAACGTTTTATATTGTAAATATAAAAGAGTATTACCTCAGAAAGTAAGCATGATACCAGTCGCTATTAAATCACTGTATTCAGGCTTACCTTACATAAATTTGGCATCAGCAGCATTTTCTAGCATTCACATCTTCTAGAAAAATCTTAACTGCACATACCTCATAGCAGGATAACCTGCACGCCATTCCCCCGCTGAAGTTATCTCTCTCTTCAGTCATGTGTGAGAACAGCAATGGATCTTAGTTACAACCTGCTAAGATCATAGAAATCAAAGGGAGATTCTTCTATTTTTCTGCCTGGAACAAAATAGTACAACTCCGGTACCATTTAAAAATAATAAACTTTTGATTGAAGCAAAATAACAGCTACATTTCACCACTTCTCTCTTACTACCTCCATGTTTGTTGAGAGTTGCAAGAGAATGACTGGATATGGCAGTTAGGGGAGGAGCTATATAGCAGCTCTGCTGTGGGTGATCCTCTTGCAACTTCCTGTTGGGAAGGAGAATATCCCACAAGTAATGGATGATCCGTGGACTGGATACACCTTACAAGAGAAACAACAACAAAAAAAGTCAAAAGCTCTAAGGACTATATATCAATAACAGGACAAAGCCTTACACATTTATCTATACAATACATATAATCAGCAATAGCAAGAGATGCACTAATAATTGTGCAAACTGATAATAGTGCACATCAATTCAAATAACAAATCCCATCAATCTAGGGCTAGGTGAAATTAACAAGCTCAGCACTATATCATGCAAATGATGACTCCTATTTTATTTCTGGGTTGCACAAAAGCCAGGAGTAGTTCTAAATTTATACTGTCCCAAAAAAGTGAAAAAGTAAATGTCTGTAGACGTCATTTAGGCTAAAGGCAGAACCATAAAGCACTAATGTGCAGGAGCTCAGTGGAGTGAAGCAGCTGGTGCTGTGCACAGACCAACTAATTGCAAACCAACTAATCAATTATGAGATTCGTTGACAACTATTTTCATAATCGATTATTATCGATTATGTTGATTAGTTGTTGCAGCTCTAAACAATAGGAAACATTGGTGAAGAGAGAAGGATTTAAGACTGCAAGATAAGTGAATTAACATTCAAAAGTGAAAATGTATGCAAGAGGTACCAATGAGGTGTATGGGAGGGGTCTTTTTAGTATATTGTTCTACCTTTAAAAGATGTGTAGTGTATTATATATGAAGAGCAGTACCAAAAAAAGATTATGCTTACCTGATACATTTCTTTCATGATGGTGAGTCGATGAGTC
Source organism: Bombina bombina (assembly GCF_027579735.1). Classification (NCBI taxonomy): domain Eukaryota; kingdom Metazoa; phylum Chordata; class Amphibia; order Anura; family Bombinatoridae; genus Bombina; species Bombina bombina. The sequence goes on along the minus strand of NC_069505.1, from coordinate 353,724,267 downwards.
TTCACGGACCACTAGGAGGCGGCAAAACACCCCAACACACCTTGATGAATAACCGGTTTAATTCTGATCAGAGCATGAGCAAAGGCCTGAAAGTAAGGAATTTTGTTATTTTTTTTAATGAAACAAAACAAAAGGATGAAATCTGACCCCTTCAGCAAACTGGCTGATATACCTTTACATAAGCCTTCCTGCAGGAACTCACAAATTCTAGGTATTCTAAAAGAATTCTGATAACATTTGCAAGAACACCACACAAAAAACCTTTTCCAGACCTTATGATAAATACGTCTGGTAAAAGGTTTCCTAGCCTAAATAATGGTAACAATACCTCACTGAAAAATCATTAAATGTTCTATTGCCATGCTGTCAAATTTAGAGTTTTGAGATTTTATTTAAGATGATCTTTTTTAGAGGAAGCCTCCAAGGTGGGCACAAGGATATGTGACCAGATCCGCAAACCAAATCCTGCAAGGCCACGCTGGAGCAATAAAAATAGCTGAGGCTTGTTCCTGGCTTACCCTTTGGATAGCAACAAAAACAGAGAAAAATGTAAATCAGGTCGAACAACAAAGGAACCACTAGGGTATCTATCAAACCAGAGGATATTGAGAGCAGCCCCAAATGTCTCACAATTTGGCAAAAAAAAGTTCTGATTCAGAGACTATTCCCCTGGGTGAAGAGACTAGCGACTGAGAAAGTCTGTCTCCCAATTGTTCACACCTGGAATGTGGATAGCAGAAATCCTCCAATTATGGCGCTCTGCCCAAATGATGATGCGGGACACATTCCTAATCTCTAATAAACTGCAAGTTCCTCCCCGATGACTGCATAAGCCGCTGCTGTAATGTTATCTGGAATCTAAAATTAGATTTGTGTCTGAGGTCAGGCCAACTTTGGAGAGCCCTCAAGATTGCACCGAGTTCCAGAATATTTATTGGTAACCTTGCCTCCTGAGAAGACCAAACTCCCTGCTGACTCTGAGATCCCCAGACTGCACCCCAACCTAACAGGCTGACATTTGTGGAGATTACTAAACACAATGGTCAAACAAAGGAGGAACCCTGAACCAAAGACTGGTGAGTCTGTCAACCAAGTCAGGGACTGTCTTGTCATGTGATATAACAGGATCCTATTTGACAGATCCTAGTAGTCCCCATTCCATTGAAGCAACATCTGCAACTGAAGCACCCAAAGATTAATTCTGGCATATTAAACTGCATCTGAGGCAGCCGCCATAAAGCCCACAACTTTCATGCACTGAGCAACGGAAGGAGAGGATTCAGCTGCAGAAGGGAAAAGGTTTGTTACAGCTTCAATCTGCTCTGATCTGTAAGAGACAAAAACAGTCATCAAATTGATAATGAACCCCAGAAAGAAAAGAGACACGGGTCAGAGTTAATGAGCTGTTAAAAAATACCCAGTCACTCTAACAGTGAGTACCTTTGTACTTTTGATCACCTTAAGGTCTGGTACAGTATCCTACAATACATCTTGTTATATTAACGTACAAGTCAATAACTCTTTGAGAGTACATGGTAGGGAATATAAAGATAAAATCATATGCCTCTACCAGATTTAGTTATTCTCTCCTGCACAACAAACATATTTTTTTGGCATTCCATCTTAGCCATCCTAAAAATATGGCATTGAAATATAATATAGTATCTTGGAATTTAGGATGTATAACCTCTCCTGTAAAAAGAAGAAGTAGAATATTACACTATCTTAATTCCATTCATACTGATATACCACTCCTACAAGAAACCGACTTATTCCAAAAAGAACACGACAAACTAAAAATACAATGGGTGGGACAAATTTTAAACACTCCAACAGAAGGCTGAGAGGGCTAGCAATAATGATCAAAAAAGGTCTTCCAGTAATATTCACTGACACAACTGTAGATGGTAAGGGAAGCTATGTCATCACTAATATACATATTGACTCAAAAACCTATTCGCTTGTAATGTATATGGTCCTAGCGTATACTGCCCCTCTTTTTGGCATGACTTGCAATCCCTTCTTGCACAACGCAGTGATTTGACGATCATTATGGGACACAATTTTAATCTAGCCCAGATGATTCCCGTCAATAGATTTTTTAAACCGCACACATACCAGAATCATGAGTAAACAAATTCAGAGACAAAAAGGGGAATCTAAACTTATTGTTGAATTTAAGGAAGGGCTGGGATTATTAGATCTTTGGAGATTACACAATCCAGACAAACGGGACTATATCTGTATCTCTAAATCTCATCATACTCTTTCCAGAATACACTATATCCTCACATCCTCTCTCATTACTCCCAACATAACCAGCTCTTCTATCAAACCAGTTACTCTTTCAAAACACGCCCTGATTTGTCTAACTCTATAACCTGTGAAACAGACCCCCGGGAAAAGGACCTGGAGATTCCCATCCTACCTATATAATAAAACAGATTTTAGGCAACTTCTCCTCTCTTACTGCTTAGATTTTACTAGTGATAATGCTCAACACAGAGATAACACAAAGATAACACAGATTTAATCTGGCATACATCAAAAGCTGTTATAAGAGGCAGGATCACTGCATACACTGCCCATATTAATATCTCAGCTAAAAACGTTACAACTCAATTGCTACATAATCTTACTGAAGCATATAACACATATTTGCACCACCCTATGGAGCAGCACAAACAAAAATATTATAATCTGAAGCAAGAGAGAGAGACACATTAAATTGCAGGATCAAGCATTTCATATGCATAGCCTGGGCAGGTTCTACCGTTACAGCAACAAAGCAAGGAAATTGTTAGCTAATATGGTAAGGATCACCACTCTTAAATCAAATATCCCCTCCATAAGGAAAGGTCAACATCTGTATACCAGTACTCCTGAATTGGTTCCTTTTTTTACCTCACTATATTCTAAGCAAAATATAAATGAACAAGATAAAACACTTTTTTTGGAGTAAAATAGCACCAAAATTGACTAACAGTGCTCCTCCTTAAATGCCGCCATTCAGACCCAGGAAGCCTTACAAGCTATTAAACATGCCAAAGTGGGGAAGGCTGCCGGACCTGATGGTCTCCGTATTGAACATTTTAAAATCCTTAGCAATGACATAGCTCCCACCTTATCTCAATTGTTTACTGGATACTTGTCGGGTCATTCAAATCCAGACCCCAGGTTTACCGATGCAAACATTTGCATATTACCCAAACCAGATAAACACCTATGTCTATCATATTCTTACAGAGCGATTACGCTTTTAAACAACGACTAAAAACTCTATGCAAAAATTTTAGCAGACAGATTGGCAAAAATTCTTCCATCAATAATACATTTTGATCAGACAAGGTTCATTAAAAAAATGATCATCTGTCGTCAATATTTGGAAAACATTTGCAATAATATCACATTACTGGAAAGCATATAATAAACCTCCCTGTTCTCACCTGCATTTAACAGGGTAAAATGTGACCACCTATACACTTCATTACTGAATTTTGGTATAACCAGAGACTTTTTCATGCAATACAACAACTCTATACTAATCCATCAGCATCCCTTGTCATAAACGGGGAGATCTCTCCAAAATTTCAGCTTCGCAGAGGGGCATGACAAGGTTGCCCATTGTCCCCTCTGCTCTTTAATATAAGTATTGAACCATTAGCAAATTACATCAGACAATACTGTCAATGTCTTTAAATTAACAATTATACTACTTACCTTTCCCTGTATGCTGATGATCTTTTACTTTATGTTAGTGACCCCCCCTCATAAATATACCTATACTACTAGACATTATGACCACATTTGGGGGCATCTCAAGGTATAAAATTAATATAGAGAAATCGGAGGTCACATGGCTCTGCAATTCAACCAAATGAACCTTACATCATACCAACCTTAAACCACCTCAGGCTCCTTTAAATATATAGGACTACACCTACATATCAATCCCAACCAATTATATTGCCTAAATATAATTAGTTCCATAGATAATATTTGAAGTCTGTTGCGAGGATAGCAAAATCTTCCACTCTCTTTACATGGCAGAATTCAGTTGTTGAAAATGACCGCCCTGCCTAAGATTTTATACCTCCTGCAAATGCTTCCCCTTCTAATAAATAACAGACATAAAGATTGTTTCATCTTTATTTGGCTATTTTATCTGGAATCAAACCAAACATAGGATTAATAAAACAAGGTTAGCAATGCCTATGCAAATGGGTTTTTTTAAATTGCCAAATATCCAATGGTATAATTGGGTGACTTTAGTTAAAATAGTCCTGGGATGGTTGGTACACTCCGATTATTTTTGCCCCCCTACTAAAAGAGAAATGGTGAAACCATATCAATTATCTTTCCATCCACATGCCAATTTATCTACTCTTCCCCCACACATTGCTCAAAACATCTTATTCAGAGACTCTATTAAAGCTTAGAAAAAATCACGCAAACTTTGGGACCGCCAAATACCTTGCTATACAGGGCAACCCAAATTTTTTGCCAGGTTACACCACGACAGTCTTCCAGATAAGGGAATCACATAATCTTACTACGGTAATACAACTATTAGACCCTATTTCACTTCACATTCTACCTTTTCTGACTCTTCAGGAAAAATTTAATATACCGACTACCACTAAATTTACATATTTCCAATGCCTTCATTATGTTTGATCCCTTCTTTCTACGGCAAGATTACTGTAACAATATCCAACATTGATAGGCTATGTATCATAACTAAACAAGATTCCCACTCTATAAAACCCATTTACAATATGATAGTAGCTCACTATAAGCCACCTTCATTGCAGAAAATACAGGCTAAATGGCAAGGGATGAGGAATATTACGATGAACTTGGAGGAATTGACCGCTAGTTTTACATTAGTAGGAAAAGCCACACTTTCAGCATACCTCAGGGAATCCCACATTAAAATAATTCACCAAGCCTACATCACACCTAAAATGTGTACAAAATTGATAAATGTTACAAATGCTCAGTTCCTTCTCCAGATTTAATACATTTACTTTGGGACTGTCCAAAGATACAAAGATTGTGGGGAAATGTCACAATCTGGCTCTCAAAAATCATTAAATCCAACATTAAATTATCAGCAAAAAACATCCCGTTTCTCCATGATATGGCATAACACTATTCGCTGTTGTAATTGTCTAAACTTAGTGAAACTTATGGTTAGGAAGTTAATTTTTAAATACTGGGTCTCACACAAAGTTCCTCCTTTAAAGAAACTAGTCAATGCCATGCAATCCCAACTGTTCATTGAACAAGCAGATGTTTAGGGTAACCTAGACATGAGAATAAAGGCATTTATTCATAAGTGGGAACCCTTTTTATTGTTTATTCCAAAAGGACTAAGACAGAGTCTTACAACCCTTAGAAAACTCAGTATTCACTCTTAATGAAAATTTACAGGGCAAATGGTGTCTTTCATTAGACAACCCAATCTAAGCAAATATCAACAGTATAATGTTGCATTAGTAGGTCATAAAAATTCAATTTATCATTCTTTTTTTAAATATACAGACCTTGTATATGTAGCATGTTAATGTTAGGCAATAGATTCAGGTTATATGTAGTTTGTGGTATATAACCATCTGGTCAAGTTTATTCACGGAGTGGGCAATAGATTCAGGTTATTTGTAGTTTGTAGTATACAACTATCTGGTCAAGTTTATTTACGGAGTGTGCTATTTTTAGCTCTCCTTCTTTAAAAAATGTTAAGTGCTACATTAGGGGTAGGTGAAGTCTTTTTCTTTTGTATATAGTCTTAATCACAGACCACTTCGCATAACAGCTACATTGCTGTAATCATAACTAGTTTAATTACAGTTTGTGCTATAACTTATTGTTTTGTTATAAAATTATGAAAATAGATCCACACCTCAATATGCTAAGTAGATAAACCAGTTTTGTTACACGGGCATCATATTTGTATCATGCAGTATTGCAAGACTATTATAATAGACAAACTTAAAGATGTCAGATTCCTTACTGTATGTGTTGGTTCTTTTTTTGCTATAAATAAAATATTTAAAAAAAATCTCATGTCCTATCTAAATCATAAAAGTTTAATTTTGACTAGACTGCCCCTTTAACTTATAACAACTGCAATTAAATAAAGTTATACTAACTTTAAGACTGTAGCTAGCCTAGTAGCCTGCTGACTAAAGTCCAGATTTGCACCTCCATAATAAGGAAAATGATGGGTGGAGTTTTTATTACAAGATGTTTACTAACCCTTTAATAAAAATCTTACTCTTCAGAAAGACTTCAGCAACAAAAGGAGCAGTTGAGGAATTTAAAAAACGAAAGTGAAATAGCCAAGTTATTAACGGTAACTGCTGCGCTAATTCAGTGCACATAAAAACATAAAACATACAAAGAGACCCCCCCTGACATTTCCAAACAGTTGAATCCCCTTTACTGTGTATATAACAGAGGGTATAAATGTTGCATTGAGATGTAACTCCAGGTGAATTTATAGTTTCCATAATTACTAGATTAAGTATGAAATGACTAAGTAATAAAGATCTGTCTGTATATGATTTATGTGTCCCCTGGCTGTAATGTGCCTCAAAAATGGCGTACATACTAATAGCAGAAAATAATGCTTAGAGTAGAGAGATTATCTGTGTCAGCAACAGCAGAGAATACCACAAAGAGTACAATGAAGAGCCAACAGGAGGAGGCTAAGGATCAATTCCCGCAACAGCTGTGGCAGACAAATCCAACAGGAGACAGCACCTGTGGTAGGCTAGTGATAAACTCCCGGAGGAGAATTACATTCACTGCCTAAGTACTCTGATACTCCCCTCTATGCAAACCCTTATTTTGTGCATGAAGAAACTTGATCACCTAACCTCTTCACCTTCCTCCTTAGAGGCAAATAAAAAAATCAGGAAGGTGGGAGGGATAAAGTGTTCTTAGAGCTTTGGGAATCTTGCCTCCTCCTAGTGGCCAGGAGTTGAATCCCAGGAGTACTGGCTTGTGGATTCTCACCACCTTATGAAAGAAACATACCGTGTACATCTCAGAAGCAACTGCTGAGGGCGCTAAGCTGACCACCATAAATATAAAGCAGCAGTAAACTGCTAGTTTAAGGTGTATAAGTCCCCACACTAAAAGCCGGTGGAGGGTGCAGATATTCTCAACAACTTTGTCCACTGTGCTTAACTCAGCTGCAGCAACTTGCTTCCAATAGACATCCTAGACAGTGCGAGCACAATGCCAGGGATCTAAATCAGTAACAGCATCAACAACCAACATTTCACCTGGGTAGTGCTCCACAAGGAACAGCTCACTTTTTGTGGTGAGGGGTGTATTTATAGGCATTTTGAGTTTTGGGAAACTTTGCCCCTCCTGGTAGGATTGTATATCCCATACGTCACTAGCTCATGGACTCTTGCCAATTACATGATAGAAAAGTGGATTGGTGGACAAACCCACATATCATCTGGGAGGCATGCAACATTTTTTCATTGAGAAAAGACCTTTCACTTCCTGGCTGATAACTCCTTGGCTGCCCCTCTGAATGACAGGTTTCTGTTAGAAGGAAACAGGCCTCAGATAAGTTACAGGATCCCTTTTCAACAATGAGTAGATCTTGTACTTCACTTTCACCTAATTTCTCACAAAAGAGATAAAATAAAATGACTGAGGCTCATGTGAAGTGGGAGGGATTTAAAGTTTTTGGTGTGTTGGGGTGTCTTTGTCTCTTCCTAGTGGTCAGGAGGGTAATATTCCACAAGTGAAGACTCTTGGATTCTCACCATCTGATGAAAGAAACTAAGTTTTTCAATTTATCTTGGTCATTGTTACTTTGTCGACAATTTAAAAAGGTTTTTTAATTAAATATATTCTTACCTGTCAGTGTGTGGTCCCATTTGCTAATACAATTAGATTCTGCTGTTAGTCCTTCAATGTATTTTAGGTAGGCTTCAGAATGAAGTAACCTTTGTGTCCTTGGTGGAGGCGCAACAAACACTGGCGTTGAGGGCTGCTGTACAACAGGTTGACTACCTGGAATTTGTCCTGGGTAAGGGGGTGGTGCCTGCTGACCTTGAGGAACAAGAATCCCCATCTAAAATAAAATACAACAGGACTCGTCATGGTATATATCATATCCAAAAACATGAGCATTTTCTACCTTTACAAATGCCTGAGCAACATGGTTCACAAAAAGAAAAGGGGGGGGGGATACATTTTGGCCTGAAAAGAGAGCTTTTATAATGTAAATGGAACGTAAATGCCTTTTCTCAACTTTAATTTTGTTGTTACAAAATTGACAAAAAACATCTTTTGTAATCTGAATAAACCTTTGTTTCATTGAAATCTAAAACCTGGCAAGCATTTATGCACGGCCATACTTCACATCTACAGCAAACAAACCAAGACAGCTATATACCAGGCAAACATGAATATATTACAATGCATCCATGCCAATGATATCATATTTCCAGTTTGTGGTGGGATGTTATGCTCAGAAGAACAAATATTAATTTATTGTAACCCAAAAGACAATAAACTAACCAAAGACTACACACTGCTGCCTTGGAGGAAAATCTATCACCAAATACTGCCCTGGTCAACATGTAAGAAATTCTTACCTGTTGGTTATAATGATTGTTTCCAGTGGAGGCTGATCCGACCATGGAAGGTACTCCTGGAGCCATAACTCCTACAGAAAAGGGTATTGAATAAAATAAATTTAAATAGTTATTCTTAAAAATAAAAATACCAATCTAAATTACGTTACATTGTTAAACTAACATTAAAGGGACATTAAACACTTTAAGATGGTAATATAAAATGATAAATCGTATGTATGTGTGTATATATATATATATATATATATATATATATATATATATATATATATATATATATATATACACACATACATACACACACATACTCTGCATGTTGCACATACTCTGCAATATACTTTCATTATTTATTATGTCCCCTTTACCTGTAATTCCATTCTGAAATTTTGAGCTTTTAGTTCCTGTTAGAAATGGAAGTGCAGACCACTGTTATATTCCACGCAGCCATTAGCTGCACACTCTAGTGACCTATTTATAACTTTCCCTAATTGGCCACAGCAGAGAAGGTAACCTAAGTTACAACATGGCAGCTCACATTGTTTTATAGTCACTAAAATGTTACACTTAGCTAATAAAAGTTTTAAAAATACATATACATGTTATTCTCAGACTAATCTTTCCTTTGAATGAATCATTCTATCTAGAATTTATTTAGTGTTTAATCTCCCTTTAAACAGCATATGACAATACTTATTGCTTGTATAGTGAAATAAAGCTAGACAGAGTGATTGTAAATGTAAATAAACTTATTTGCATATAGTAGATCTGAATGATGTGCAAGAGGTGTTAAAACAAACAAAATCATAGCTACTTTCCACTCTGCTCCCTGCCTGCCTAGCAAACCATTTTTTTTTTATTCTTATGCAGAAGCCGTCACTGCCAATGTGAAGGCACAGCTCATTAGTAATAATGAGAGCAACCTCTAGCCTAGGACTAATTGTGCAGCACGAACAATTTGGTTTATCCATATATAGAGGGGGTTTCACTGCTTTTTATACATCACTACCCTGCAGAAAGGAATGGGGTGAAGGGAACATATAATCAGTAGGACACTTATAATCCTATATTTAAAAAAATCATAACACTTTAATAAAAAAATAAGCTTTAAAGCAGCTTGAAGTTCATAGTTTCAAAAGTGTTTCTTTAACCCCTTCACTACTGGGACTTTCAGAGAAAAACTTGCCCAAAATACCGGAGAATTTTCAGCATTTTTGCTATCACTCCATTTAAACAGTAATAGAGCCTTGTTTTTTTTATTTACCTCTCAAAACTATATAATTTTTTAAGTAGACAACCCAATGTATTAATCTAGGCCCATTTTGGTATATTTCATGCCACCATTTCACTGCCAAATGCGATCAAATAAATGTTTTTTTTTTTTTTTTACAAACTTTGGGTTTCTCACTGAAATTATTTACATACTGCTTGTGCAATCATGGCACAAATGGTTGTAAAAGCATCTTTGGGATCCCCTGACATATATGGCTTTGCCATTGCTTTTTGGTGATTAGAAGGTCGTTAATTGCAGCTGTGCACCACACTTCTATTATTCCTGGCAGTGAAGGGTTTAATTAGGTAGCTTAATAGGTTAATGTTAGCTTTAGTGTAAAGATTAGCCTCCTAACTGACAACCCCCCCCCCCCCCGATTCCTCCCAAACAGCTCTCATCCCTCCCCCAACCCCCACTGGTCACCCCCATCTTAAGTACTGGCAAACAGTCTGCCAACAAAAAAAACAACTTTTTTTTTTTTTTTTTTATGCATTTTGACAGTTTTTCACCACTAGAGGTTGTTAGTTCATGTGTGTCATATAGATAAAATTGAGCTTATGTACGTGAAGTTACCTAGGAGTAAGCCCTGACTGGCTAAAATGCAAGTCTGTCAAAAGAACTGAAATAAGGGAGCAGTTTGCAGAGGCTTAGATACAAGTTAATCACATAGGTAAAAAGTGTATTATAACTGTTGGTTATGCAAAACTGGAGAATGGGTAATAAAGGAATTATCTATATTTTTAAACAACAACAATTCTGGTGTTGACTGTACCTTTAACACAGTATTATCAATCAACCTGTCATATACTAAGCAGGCTGGCTAAATAATATGAACACTACATTAGAAATTGATCATTGTAGTGTGCTTCCAAATGAAAATGCTGGGAATATGAGTGATCTCATAAAGTAGGATTCTTAGCGGAAAGCTAATGATAGATTCCTAGAATGTCCAACCATCTTGACCCGCTGACAGCAGGACAAAACCAAGACTTGAGAGGGTTAGAGAATCATATAGCTAAGAGCAAATGTTTATTACTGAATAGTCAAATATCATAAGGATTGTAGGGAGTAGTAAGGTAGCCCAAAGAGACACTCTCATATAATTATTATTGGGTTGTAAACTTAAAAAAATATATATAGTTTTGACAGGTAAATAAAAAAAGGCTCTATTTATGGTAGAATGGAGCGATAGCAAAAATGCTAAAAATTCTCCAGTATTTTGGGCAATTTTTTCTCAGAAAGTCCCGGTAGTGAAGGGGTTAAACAACTAATGAAACTATAAAATATACATCTGCATGTTATTCTCAGACTAATCTTTTCTTTGAATGCATCATTCTAGCTAGCATTTATTTAGTGTTTAATGTCCCTTTAATGTGGGCCCTGAAGATTGCACGGAGTTCGAAGATGTTGATTGGTAAACTCGCCTTCTGAGCGGACCAAACCCCTGTACTCTCCGCAGGGCCGGTGCTAAGATTTTTGGCTACACAGGCAAAAATACAATTTGCCCCCCCCTTCCAAAAGAAAATGATATACCCTGCCATTACTGCATCTTAACAAAATGTTCTAGTAATGTGTAATAGCTGTAAAGGTTAATTTCTGCATGACAATAAGCAAAAGTGGTGGATCTGCACAACATAGCAGGTAACAAAATTTACCTGCTCTCACACACATACATATTTACACATACATACATATATACTTTCACACACACACACTCATAGAGTGTGACTTTTGTTTTATATTCTTTCAAAAACATAATTTATGTAAGAACTTACCTGATAAATTCATTTCTTTCATATTAGCAAGAGTCCATGAGCTAGTGACGTATGGGATATACATTCCTACCAGGAGGGGCAAAGTTTCCCAAACCTCAAAATGCCTATAAATACACCCCTCACCACACCCACAATTCAGTTTAACGAATAGCCAAGAAGTGGGGTGATAAGAAAAAAAGTGCGAAAGCATATAAAATAAGGAATTGGATAATTGTGCTTTATACAAAATCATAACCACCACAAAAAAAGGGCGGGCCTCATGGACTCTTGCTAATATGAAAGAAATGAATTTATCAGGTAAGTTCTTACATAAATTATGTTTTCTTTCATGTAATTAGCAAGAGTCCATGAGCTAGTGACGTATGGGATAATGACTACCCAAGAAGTGGATCTTTCCACACAAGAGTCACTAGAGAGGGAGGGATAAAATAAAGACAGCCAATTCCTGCTGAAAAATCCACACCCAAAATAAAGTTTAACGAAAAACATAAGCAGAAGATTCAAACTGAAACCGCTGCCTGAAGTACTTTTCTACCAAAGACTGCTTCAGAAGAAGAAAATACATCAAAATGGTAGAATTTAGTAAAAGTATGCAAAGAGGACCAAGTAGCTGCTTTGCAGATCTGGTCAACCGAAGCTTCATTCCTAAACGCCCAGGAAGTAGAAACTGACCTAGTAGAATGAGCTGTAATTCTCTGAGGCGGAGTCTTACCCGACTCAACATAAGCAAGATGAATTAAAGATTTCAACCAAGATGCCAAAGAAATGGCAGAAGCTTTCTGGCCTTTTCTAGAACCGGAAAAGATAACAAATAGACTAGAAGTCTTACGAAAAGATTTCGTAGCTTCAACATAATATTTCAAAGCTCTAACAACATCTAAAGAATGCAACGATTTCTCCTTAGAATTCTTAGGATTAGGACATAATGAAGGAACCACAATTTCTCTACTAATGTTGTTGGAATTCACAACTTTAGGTAAAAATTCAAAAGAAGTTCGCAACACCGCCTTATCCTGATGAAAAATCAGAAAAGGAGACTCACAAGAAAGAGCAGATAATTCAGAAACTCTTCTGGCAGAAGAGATGGCCAAAAGGAACAAAACTTTCCAAGAAAGTAATTTAATGTCCAATGAAAGCATGGGTTCAAACGGAGGAGCTTGAAGAGCTCCAAGAACCAAATTCAAACTCCAAGGAGGAGAAATAGACTTAATGACAGGTTTTATACGAACCAAAGCTTGTACAAAACAATGAATATCAGGAAGAATAGCAATCTTTCTGTGAAAAAGAACAGAAAGAGCAGAGATTTGTCCTTTCAAAGAACTTGCGGACAAACCCTTATCTAAACCATCCTGAAGGAACTGTAAAATTCTCGGTATTCTAAAAGAATGCCAGGAAAAATGATGAGAAAGACACCAAGAAATATAAGTCTTCCAGACTCTATAATATATCTCTCGAGATACAGATTTACGAGCCTGTAACATAGTATTAATCACAGAGTCAGAGAAACCTCTTTGACCAAGAATCAAGCGTTCAATCTCCATACCTTTAAATTTAAGGATTTCAGATCCTGATGGAAAAAAGGACCTTGTGACAGAAGGTCTGGTCTTAACGGAAGAGTCCACGGTTGGCAAGAGGCCATCCGGACAAGATCCGCATACCAAAACCTGTGAGGCCATGCCGGAGCTACCAGGAGAACAAACGAGCATTCCTTCAGAATCTTGGAGATTACTCTTGGAAGAAGAACTAGAGGCGGAAAGATATAGGCAGGATGATACTTCCAGGGAAGTGATAATGCATCCACTGCCTCCGCCTGAGGATCCCGGGATCTGGACAGATACCTGGGAAGTTTCTTGTTTAGATGGGACGCCATCAGATCTATTTCTGGAAGTTCCCACATTTGAACAATCTGAAGAAATACCTCTGGGTGAAGAGACCATTCGCCCGGATGCAACGTTTGGCGACTGAGATAATCCGCTTCCCAATTGTCTACACCTGGAATATGAACCGCAGAGATTAGACAGGAGCTGGATTCCGCCCAAACCAAAATTCGAGATACTTCTTTCATAGCCAGAGGACTGTGAGTCCCTCCTTGATGATTGATGTATGCCACAGTTGTGACATTGTCTGTCTGAAAACAAATGAACGATTCTCTCTTCAGAAGAGGCCAAAACTGAAGAGCTCTGAAAATTGCCCGGAGTTCCAAAATATTGATCGGTAATCTCACCTCCTGAGATTCCCAAACTCCTTGTGCCGTCAGAGATCCCCACACAGCTCCCCAACCTGTGAGACTTGCATCTGTTGAAATTACAGTCCAGGTCGGAAGCACAAAAGAAGCCCCCTGAATTAAACGATGGTGATCTGTCCACCATGTTAGAGAGTGTCGAACAATCGGTTTTAAAGATATTAATTGAGATATCTTCGTGTAATCCTTGCACCATTGCTTCAGCATACAGAGCTGAAGAGGTCGCATGTGAAAACGAGCAAAGGGGATCGCGTCCGATGCAGCAGTCATAAGACCTAGAATTTCCATGCATAAGGCTACCGAAGGGAATGATTGTGACTGAAGGTTTCGACAAGCTATAATCAATTTTAAACGTCTCTTGTCTGTTAAAGACAGAGTCATGGACACTGAATCCATCTGGAAACCCAGAAAGGTTACCTTTGTCTGAGGAATCAAAGAACTTTTTGGTAAATTGATCCTCCAACCATGATCTTGAAGAAACAAAGTCGATTCGTATGAGATTCTGCTAAATGTAAAGACTGAGCAAGTACCAAGATATCGTCCAAATAAGGAAATACCACAATACCCTGTTCTCTGATTACAGACAGCAGGGCACCGAGAACCTTTGTAAAAATTCTTGGAGCTGTAGCTAGGCCAAACGGCAGAGCCACAAACTGGTAATGCTTGTCTAGGAAAGAGAATCTCAGAAACTGATAGTGATCTGGATGAATCGGAATATGCAGATATGCATCCTGTAAATCTATTGTGGACATATAATTCCCTTGCTGAACAAAAGGTAAGATAGTCCTTACAGTTACCATCTTGAATGTTGGTATCCTTACATAACGATTCAATATTTTTAGATCCAGAACTGGTCTGAAGGAATTCTCCTTCTTTGGTACAATGAAGAGATTTGAATAAAACCCCATCCCCTGTTCCGAAACTGGAACTGGCATAATTACTCCAGTCAATTCTAGATCTGAAACACATTTCAGAAATGCTTGAGCTTTTACTGGATTTACTGGGACACGGGAAAGAAAAAATCTCTTTGCAGGAGGTCTCAACTTGAAACAAATTCTGTACCCTTCTGAAACAATGCTCTGAATCCAAAGATTGTGAACAGAATTGACCCAAATTTCTTTGAAAAAACGTAACCTGCCCCCTACCAGCTGAGCTGGAATGAGGGCCGCACCTTCATGTGGACTTAGAAGCAGGCTTTGCCTTTCTAGCTGGCTTGGATTTATTCCAGACTGGAGATGGTCTCCAAACTGAAACTGCTCCTGAGGATGAAGGATCAGGCTTTTGTTCTTTGTTGAAACGAAAGGAACGAAAACGATTATTAGCCCTGTTTTTACCTTTAGATTTTTTATCCTGTGGTAAAAAAGTTCCTTTCCCACCAGTAACAGTTGAAATAATGGAATCCAACTGAGAACCAAATAATTTGTTACCCTGGAAAGAAATGGAAAGTAAAGTTGATTTAGAAGCCATATCAGCATTCCAAGTTTTAAGCCATAAAGCTCTTCTAGCTAAAATAGCTAGAGACATAAACCTGACATCAACTCTGATAATATCAAAAATGGCATCACAGATAAAATTATTAGCATGTTGAAGAAGAATAATAATATCATGAGAATCACGATGTGTTACTTGTTGCGCTAAAGTTTCCAACCAAAAAGTTGAAGCTGCAGCAACATCAGCCAAAGATATAGCAGGTCTAAGAAGATTACCTGAACACAGATAAGCTTTTCTTAGAAAGGACTCCATTTTCCTATCTAGAGGATCCTTAAACGAAGTACCATCTGACGTAGGAATAGTAGTACGTTTAGCAAGGGTAGAAATAGCCCCATCAACTTTAGGGATCTTGTCCCAAAATTCTAATCTGTCAGGCGGCACAGGATATAATTGCTTAAAACGTTTAGAAGGAGTAAATGAATTACCCAAATTATCCCATTCTTTGGAAATTACTGCAGAAATAGCATCAGGGACAGGAAAAACTTCTGGAATAACTACAGGAGTTTTAAAAACCTTATTTAAACGTTTAGATTTAGTATCAAGAGGACCAGAATCCTCTATTTCTAAAGCAATCAGGACTTCTTTAAGTAAAGAACGAATAAATTCAATTTTAAATAAATATGAAGATTTATCAGCATCAACCTCTGAGACAGAATCCTCTGAACCAGAGGAATCATCAGAATCAGAATGATGATGTCCAGTTAAAAATTCATCTGTAGGGAGAGAAGTTTTAAAAGATTTTTTATGTTTACTAGAAGGAGAAATAACAGACATAGCCTTCTTTATGGATTCAGAAACAAAATCTCTTATATTATCAGGAACATTCTGCACCTTAGATGTTGAAGGAACTGCAACAGGCAATGGTACTTTACTAAAGGAAATATTATCTGCTTTAACAAGTTTGTCATGACAATCAATACAAACAACAGCTGGAGAAATAGCTACCAAAAGTTTACAGCAGATACACTTAGCTTTGGTAGATTCAGCACTTGACAGCGATTTTCCTGTAGTATCTTCTGACTCAGATGCAACGTGAGACATCTTGCAATATGTAAGAGAAAAAACAACATATATATAAAGCAAAATTGATCAAATTCCTTAAATGACAGTTTCAGGAATGGGAAAAAATGCCAAAGAACAAGCTTCTAGCAACCAGAAGCAATAAAAAATGAGACTGAAATAATGTGGAGACAAGAGTGACGCCCATATTTTTTCGCGCCAAATAAGACGCCCACATTATTTGGCGCCTAAATGCTTTTTGGCGCCAAAAATGACGCCACATCCGGAACGCCGACATTTTTGGCGCAAAATAACGTCAAAAAGTGACGCAACTTCCGGCGAAACGTATGACGCCGGAAACGGAAATAGAATTTTTGCGCCAAAAAAGTCCGCGCCAAGAATGACGCAATAAAATGAAGCATTTTCAGCCCCCGCGAGCCTAACAGCCCACAGGGAAAAAGTCAAATTTTAAGGTAAGAAAAAATGTTAAATTAAAATGCATTATCCCAAATATGAAACTGACTGTCTGAAAAATAAGGAAAGTTGAACATTCTGAGTCAAGGCAAATAAATGTTTGAATACATATATTTAGAACTTTATAAACAAAGTGCCCAACCATAGCTAGGAGTGTCACAAAAAATAAGACTTACTTACCCCAGGACACTCATCTACATATAGTAGATGGCCAAACCAGTACTGAAACGAGAATCAGTAGAGGTAATGGTATATATAAGAGTATATCGTCGATCTGAAAAGGGAGGTAAGAGATGAATCTCTACGACCGATAACAGAGAACCTATGAAATAGACCCCTTAGAAGGAGATCACTGCATTCAAATAGGCAATACTCCTCACATCCCTCTGACATTCACTGCACGCTGAGAGGAAAACCGGGCCCCAACTTGCTGCGGAGCGCATATCAACGTAGAATCTAGCACAAACTTACTTCACCACCTCCATCGGAGGCAAAGTTTGTAAAACTGAATTGTGGGTGTGGTGAGGGGTGTATTTATAGGCATTTTGAGGTTTGGGAAACTTTGCCCCTCCTGGTAGGAATGTATATCCCATACGTCACTAGCTCATGGACTCTTGCTAATTACATGAAAGAAATAAACATTGCACACTTTTTGTTTACTTGAATTATTACTTTCCACCACCAGTCCCTCACAGTGCTATGCTGCAGCCTGCAATCAAGCCTACCCTGCCCCTGTGACACAGTTGTCAGTTACCATCAACACATATTCACTTTTATGGACCACACCAGAACTAATGCAATGACAGGTCCACAGGAGGATCTCCACCCTGGGTCCTCTGATCTCTGTCATTACAACATCTGTTATATACTATTTGTATTATGTGTTTGTAAGGCTGCATGACAATTTAAAGATTCCTAGATTTACAAGGTAATCAAAGAGTATTCCAGGGATATAGATAGTCCCAATCCCACTATAGAACAGATCCACTAATGTTCGAGTCAGCTTTCAAAATAGAAGTGAAGATATTTCTCTCACTGGAGAATTCTTTGAATTCGTAATAAAGGGGTGTTTAATTAAAACAAAAAGGTCTATTAGATTGTCATCTACCTGTGCAAGTACGAATATATAAAATAATGAGAACTAAAGGAAGTAATTAGGTACCAATTCACAGAGATTGCAGGAGAAGAGGAGATATGAAAAACATCAAATATAAAAATGGGTGTAATAAAGTTCAGTGGAGGTTTATTTTATTAAAATATTAGCAGTTTGTAAAATGACTACATTAGAGAACGGGGGCGTGTGGTAAAAGATTTTAGTTGAAATTGCAAAGGCTAATAAAAGAAGAAAAATCCCCAAATCTTGGACATTCAACATAATAGCATATGTCTGCATAATGCATTATCAGTCAGATCAGAGAGAGAGTCAACACACTGTCCTCACCTCATGTGCAAGGTGCAATTTAAGCCCCGCCGGCCCCTGGGCATTCTAATTTCTGCTTGGCGCCAGCACACACCACCTCTACCCGGCCCGGCTGCTGCCCTCAGACCTCATCCCCGCCATCCTCCTACCTCACTGTTCAGTAGTACCGCCGGACCCGGTCTGGCCGTCACTCACGTGGCTCATTCAGTTGAGTCACGTGGCACCAGGCTTCTCCGCAGGATTTTCCTCTCTCATAGGTAGCAGCAGCTTAGGCAGGCAGGCTGCGCAAGCGAGCTCCACGGCACACACCACGCTCACAATCGCATGTCAAGTTGTCATAATGAATGATCAACATAAACATTATAACTCGCGCTTTGCTGTTCAGGCAGATAAATAGTTGATCCACCTCTGCAGTGGCACCTCCCGCTCTTGGCGCCCCACTGCTGCGGGCTCCCTAAGGCGGCTGCCTATGTTGCCTTACACAAGCGCCGGCTCTGACTCTCCGTTGTTGGTATATATTAAATTGCATATAACTATGGTAAAATATATACCTAGAGAGTCAAAGTTTAAGGAAGGGTGCAATTTTGATGCTAAAGTGCCCGGTTTTTAAAAATTTGATTAAAAACAGGGGCACTTTAATTCATCAAAATTTACATTTCACTCCTGTTGTGAAAAAAAACTTACCTTTTAAACTTGACAGCAGCTCCAGCTTCCTCCGGTCGTTGCAAGCCATTTCTGACGTCAGAAATGATGAATAGGTCATCTACCAATCACAGCTTCCTCCCCGGGGGAATCAGTGTCTGATTCAACGCCGTGATTGGAGGAAGCCGGATTCCTCATTTTAGACCCAGGAAGAGGCTTTGCGACAGGTGGAGGAAGCTGGACCGGCTATAAAGTTTAAAAGGTAAGTTTTTTTTTCACAACAGGAGTGAAATGTAAATTTTGATGAATTAAAGTGCCCCCGCTTTTAATTGAATTTTTAAAAACCGGGCACTTTAGCATCAAAATTGACATTCACTTTAACAGAGAAGCTATCATCCAAATGGATAGTGGTACGCTTGGTAAGAGTAGAAATAGCTGCATCCGCATTAAGAATAGTTTCCTAAATCTCTGCGTTAACAGAAGGAAGAGGAAACAAATTAGCAGATAGAAATTTCTTCTGCCTTTTTTTAGAAATAAGTTCAGAAACAGAATCGGGGATAGGAAAAAAAAAAGTCTGTTCAGGAGCTACCTTAAAGAAAGTAGGAATCCTTTTAACTGGTTATTTAAGAGTAGCAGGAAAATCCTCTACCTCTAAAGAAATTCAAACTTCCTGCAATAAAGCATAAATATTCTCAAGTCGGGGGCGGAGTCGGCCGCAACGATGACAGTTGCTTAAGCCCAGAGCTCCTTGCTGAGAGCCGCAAAACACCGGACCTACAGTAGGTTCATCCGAACCTATTACTACTTAATTAGATGGAATAGACCTGGGAATCTTCAGGGAACACTCCGGTGTCACTCCGGAGATTAAAGGACAAAAAATAAGCACTTTAACTCACTTTTACAGATTTGTGAAAGCACAGTCCGGCGGCCATCTTGGAAATCGAGTGGCGCAGCACTTACAGGAGATCCTCTAATCCGCACAGAATAGACCTAGCTGGGGTAAGTCCTATGCCCAAGAAAACTTTAAAAAAGTGTAAGGAAAGGTCGGAGGAATGCTGGGGACTGTGAACTAAATTACTGGAAGGAGACAGCCTAGTACAGTGAATGCCTGATTACCACAAGCAACTAGACACAGTGCTGGAGTTTTTCTGCTCTCCCCATTGTCTTTTTTCACCCACTAAAAGAAACCAGAAACTTTAGCACAAGCAAAACCCTGTGCAATAATAACAGTTTGGCTTTACAATACTAGAGAAGGGAAACATTTGTAATCAACCATATATCACAAACTGCCATATCATGACTACTAAGAGAAATGTTAAACCGGTTAAAACAATTAAACCACAACAAACTAAAGGACATTCAGTCACCTCATTCTTTAGCCCATCAGAGAGGAAGGAATTGGAAAGCCTTAAAACAACTGTGGTATCCCCGCACCTCACAGCCCCTTCACAAGATTCCCCAGAAGCATCGAATGAGGAGCATACTCAGATACCCACACATATCCTTTCCTCTCTGGCTTCTACACAGGACATTGCTAAAATAGTAAGAACATGTATCAGAGAAGAGCTGATGGAACTAAAGCAAGATTTACATACTGTAGGCTTTAGGGTGGAAGCTCTAGAAGATAACCAAGATATGATTAAAACAGAGGTGACAACCATACAAGAAACAATTGAACAGCAAGCAGAACAGATAGTGGCGCTGCAGGATAAAATGGAGGACATGGAAAATAGGAATAGACGGAAAAACATAAGAATAAGAGGTGCCCCAGAATCAGTTCTCCCCAAGGACCTCCCAGTGTATCTACCAGCTTTATTTCAACATTTGTTAGATGACCCTAATGCAGCTACCATACAATGGGTGAGGGCACATAGGGCGTTAAGGCCCAAACCACCTGATACAGCGCCCCCTAGAGACATCATCATTAAATTCAAAAATTTCCAGGAAAAGGAAAACCTTATGGCAGCGTCGAGGAAAAAACAACCCGTCAGGTTTCGCGGTGTTGTCTTACAATTCTACGCAGATCTGGCAGTCCGTACTCTACAACGTAGAAAAGAACTTTCTCCAATCACAACCATCCTTAGAAATAAGAGGATCCCGTATAGATGGGGATTCCCATTTCAACTCATGGTTATTCATAATAACAGATGGGTCCACTGTGCAAGTCCACAAGAAATACCACAGTTTTGTAAATTATTGGACTTAGATCCTCCCCCTATACCATCCACTCAGCAGGAATGCCCGTCGGAGAGTGCAAAATCTCAAGCACAGAAGAAAAAAGAAACATGGAATACTATTCAACCAAAAAAAAAAGGTAGACTCTCACAAACACAGAAATCTACTGCTTCACCCTCACAGCGAAGGGAGTCGGGGTCCCCTGCCTCTTCCAAGGATGAAGAGGACTCAGAACCAGAATCTCTGTGAATATGACTGTTCGGATTCGTGAGTAAAGTTATTTTATGTGTGCTATAATTCCATGACTCTGTTTATCGCCTTAAGGCGAAGATTTCTATAATTTTATAGAGACACTTTGTTTCAGGACTAATTCAAAGACATTCCTGTTGGCCACCTAGGTGGCACAATTTAAGTTCTCTGGTGTTACTTAATTATAGTAATTATGATAAGAATACTCGCGGTTTCTCTAGGATACCCCTGAGTTTGTGTTATTAGAAAATTGATGCTAATTATTAGATGTTTACTGTTAAGACATGTGTTTTTATTTATATTTGTATTTTTTTTTAATTACGTTTTCAATGCAGGTCCCATTTTTTCATATTTCATGTACATTCAAAGGAAAGCAGGTTATTGGTATTTACAAGATTTCAATTCTGGTATGATTTCAGATGACAGGTATGATGTTAGACATATGTTACTATGACACACACACTACAAATAATCTCACAAAATGTTAGGGGATTTAATTCACCTAACAAGCGTTCAATGGCATTGCTTGACTTATCTAGGAGGAAAGCAGATATTTTGTTTCTACAGGAGACACATTTCAAAAGGCACAAAGAACCTAAATATCTAGGCTCCCACTTTACCCAACACTACCACAGTTCTGATCTACAAAAAAAAAGGGGGGTTAGCATTTTATTCCATAGGAACACAGCCTTCCATCACATACAAACCACCAAAGATACTGAAGGACGGTTTCTGGGAGTCTTTGGACTTCTATATGGAACCCCAGTCTCATTAATTAACATCTATGCCCCAAATGTTCAACACATCCCATTTTTTCGTAAAATGTTTCAGAAACTAGTAGACATGGCCAAAGGTATTGTCATCCTGGGGGGAGACTTTAACTTCCCTCTCCAACCACTAAAAGATAGTTCAAATATCAACGTCTGCGTTTCTAAGAAAACCGCACAATTTTTGTGGAAAAATATAAGGGAACACAATCTTTATGACTCCTGGAGATATTTCCATGAGGACAAGATCGATTACACATTCTTCTCAGCCCCCACAAAAATGTACAGCAGATTAGATTATTTTTTTGTAAACCAAGTAGGTCTCCCGCACCTTTCAAACTCCCAGATCAAAGCCACCACATGGTCTGATCACTCTGCTGTATTACTCTCTCTAAACTGGCCCAACTCCAGGAATTCTGAATTCATATGGAAGTTGGACGATGCAATATTACACAAGACTGAGCACACAGAGGCCTTGACACGCTCCCTGCAAGAATTTTTTACTATCAATAACACCCCTGATATTGAAATTTCCACTTTGTGGGAAACACATAAGTGCTATATGAGAGGGGAGTTCATAAAAATTAGGGCACAAAATAAGAAAAGAGCCCGCTTAAGATACACCGAATTGGCTGAATCACTATCTAAATTAGACTTACAACACAAGAAAACACCTACCGACCCACAAGTATTACAAGATTTAATGCGCACTAGAAATCAATTGAAATCTCTCCTAGCCCAAGAACAACAAGCTATCACTCATAAAGTTAAACAAAAATTTTTCTATGAAGGTGATAGGGCAGGGAAATTATTGGCCAGAGCTCTTAAAAAGAGAAAACTAAAATCATATATCCACCATTTGATCACCCCTCAAAAACAAAAAGTGCAAACTACCCCGGAGATAGGTGCACAATTCCGGGAATACTACCTTAAATTATATAATATAGCTCCTACCACCGCTAAGCCCATTGAAGACTCAGAGTTAGAACATTACCTACAGAACTGTGTCCTGCCTTCCCTGACTCCCGAACAGAGAGCTGAGTTAGATTCACCCATTACCCATCAAGAAATTATTAGAGGACTTAAGGAAATGAATAAGGGTAAAAGCCCAGGCCCAGATGGCTTTTCAGTGAATTACTATCAATTCTTTAAAGATATTTTGTCCCCTTTTCTTCTCCAACTTTTTAATGAGGTGGGGGAGGGGAATCCATTTTCTAAAAACATGGTTGAGGCTCATATAACAGTACTACCTAAACCTGATAAGCCCCCTACAACCCCATCAAACTTCCGCCCTATCTCCTTAATTAATACAGATATAAAGCTTTATGCTAAGATTATTGCCTCCCGTATTAATAAATTTCTCCCTACACTAATACATGTCAACCAAGCAGGCTTTACTCCCTCCCGGGAAGCTAGGGACAATACAATAAAGCTACTCAACCTTCTCGACTATGTCACAGTTAATGAGATACCTACTATATTTCTATCAATAGATGCCGAAAAGGCTTTCGATAGACTAAATTGGAAGTTCTTAAAGGCAACTTTATATAAATTTGGATTTGGACAAACAATAGTTGAAAAAATATTTGCATTGTATAATTCCCCCTCGGCTAGAATTAGACTAAATGATTCCCTAACTCCCCCAATAACTATTGCCAATGGTACGAGACAGGGCTGCCCTCTCTCGCCTTTGCTGTTTGTTCTGGCAATGGAGATTTTGGCATCCAAAATTAGGCAGAACTCAGAGATAAAAGGAATTGAGGTCCAAGGCAATCACTATAAAATGGCATTATATGCCGATGATGTCATGCTCACATTAACATCCCCTGCCACCTCCCTTAAGGCGATATCGTCAGAGCTTTCAAACTATAGCAGGTATTCTCACTTCAAAGTTAATGAAACTAAGTCAGAATTCATCAGCTTTTACAACCCCTCTAATTTGGTAGATAAGATACAAACAGACTTTGGGTATCATCATAACACTAAATCAATTAAATATTTAGGTGTTCAAATCCCTGAAAATAAATCATTAGTATTTTCATTAAACTATCTCCCACTACTGCAAAAACTTAAAAAGGAACTACATGAGTGGAAACATAAAAGTATATCTTGGATAGGTCGTATAAACTCAATAAAAATGATGGTACTCCCCAAGATACTATACACTTTCCAAGCCCTCCCCATACAACTTCCGGACTCATATATACGCTCTTTACAAAAGGCTCTCAACTCCTTTATCTGGTCTGAACATATGATAAGGGTTCCTATGCACACGTTGTATATGCCTAAAGATAGAGGGGGATTAGGGGCCCCAAACATAGCACTCTATAGATTAGCAACACAGCTGGTACGTATCATTGATTGGTGCAAAAATGGGATAAATAAGGAATGGATTGCACTAGAACACTCACTAGCCTCTTTCCCCAATCTTGGTAGCGCCTGCTGGATACCCCCTACCGAACAAACATGTACTACGTCAATATCTTCACTCACAAGAGAAACCTTTAAATCATGGCACTATGTTCTCAAACATTTCCCTTCTATATCATCCGTTCCATCCCCCTTATCCCCAACTATTACTAATCCTGCCTTTCAAATAAAGTACAAAAGTATTGGTACAACCGACAGCACGATCCACACTCTAATTCCATTTAGTAAGGTTTTAAGGGGGCAGTCCCTATGTACAAAAGAAGAGCTACTAGAATTGAATATTGATCACTTCCAACAATGGTATAAGTTATTCCAACTTCAACACTATATCAACACACACCCTGATAAACAGCAAATTCTTAGAACACGTACACCGTTTGAAAATATATGCTTCTCACAAGTGGCGACTAAGGGCCACCTCTCTATGACCTACCAACAACTATTAAGTTATCACTCACGCAAGCTACCATCATATACAGAGAAGTGGGAGAAAGATTTTAACTCCCCTCTTACAGAAAAGGATTGGCTTACCATAATTAAACACATGAACTCTTCCACCACATCTATGAAATTCAGGGAGACAAACATGAAGTTACTAAGTAGATGGTATTTGACACCACATAGGTTATCCCTGATCTACCCTAACACCCAAGCCTTATGCTGGAGAAATTGCGGCCAGACAGGTACACTGCTTCACGTGTGGTGGCACTGTCCAAAAATACAGGAATTTTGGAGAATGGTGACCTCTGAGATTCGCAAAGCCACACACCATGACATATCCCTAGACCCACAAACGTGTTTATTTCATAAGCCAACCAAGATTAGATGCAGGCTTAGAGCGGTAATACTGAATATGATGCTGAATTGTGCTAAACAGTTAATTCCAAGACGATGGAAAAGTATTGAAGTTCCATCTAGAGAGGAATGGATAAACTCCATCACATTAACATTATCCCTAGAGAAATACCACTATGGTTTAGTGAACAAACTGGAGGAATATTATTCTATTGTGTTTCTATGGGAAGAATATTTGAATGCTGTAAAAAAGAAAAGAACTTAGAATGCCTTAATCACCAACCTGTTTAAGAATACCACCTCTGTAAGTTAACCTAGTTTTGAAGGACTAGAACATTATTGTTAATTTATTGCCTGTGAATTAACTGAGACCTGAACTGCATTATTGTTTTACAACTGTAATTGTTTGATTTCTGTTAATAAAAAATGTTTCAAAAAAAAAAAAAAAAAAAAAAAAAAAAAAAAAATATTCTCAAGTCTGAAAGGAAAAGACACATCAGCCACAACAGCAGAATCCTGAGACTCAGAGACTATCTTTAGAATAAAAGTCCTCTGAGCCAATAAGTGGGTAACTTAAAGGGACAGTCAACCATAGAATTGTTATTGTTTTAAAAGATAGATAATCCCTTTATTACTCATTCCCCAGTTTTGCATAACCAACAGTGTTATATTAATGTACTTTTTACCTTTGTGATTACCTTGTATCTAGGAACCTTCTTCCAGCCCCCTGATCACATGACTGTGACTGTTTATTATCTATTGTCTTAAATTTAGCATTGTATTGTGCTAGATCTTAAATAACTTTCTGTGCCTGAACACAGTGTTATCTATATGGCCCACGTGTACTTTCTGTCTCTTTGTGTTGAAAAGAGATTTAAAAAGCATGTGATAAGAGGCAGCCGTCAGAAAGGTAGGCTTAGAAATTAGCATATGAGCCTACCTATGTTTAATTTAAACCAAGAGAAAAAAGCAAATTTGATGATAAAAGTAAATTGGAAAGTCAATTAAAATTAAAAGTCCTATCTGAAAAATGAAAGTTTAATTTATACTTGACCGTCCCTTTAAAGTGGGCGCTCTCAAGGGATAAGCTAAAGGCCAAAAATCGGATCACCTTCCAATCTTTGAATACATCTGTCTGCACTTTACATTTTTAACCCAGGCATGTTGCTCTGACTTTTTTAAAAATAATTTTAAGCAGGTGTACTTGTTGATACTAATAGATACACATGAAGGCTATGAAGGTGCAAAATATATACCTGTCAGCACCTTCTTCCATTGTGCTTACCTCAGCTGCAGAAACTTGCTTCCAGACTAAGCTAATTCTAGGCAATGCAAGCACAATGTCAATGGTCTAAACAAATAACAGCATCTACAACCCAGGGGATTGGTGGACAAGTCTGCATTTCACCTAGGTAGGGCTGTGGATCCTACAAGAAGCTGCTCATTGTAGACTAGGGGGTTAGTGGACAAGACCACAATTCACCTGCAAGGCCTATGGCATTTCTCATGGAGTAAAGATCTTTCACTGTCTGGCTGATAACTCCTTGTGAGTCAGAAATGGTGCTGAGAGCAATTAGAGAAACCCTCTCAATGACAAGTAGATATGAACTTCAACATTCACCTCACTCGTCATCAAGGAAGCAAAAAAAAAAAAAAAAAGACTGAAAATCATGCGAAGCTCTGATTTGTTAAGGTATCTTTTGTCTTTTCTTCGTTGTCAGGATGGGAATTCCCACATGTGATGACTTGTGGATTGTCACCATATGATAAAATAAATCTCAATGCCCTACCCAAGGTAAATGTGGAAGTTGGTACTTCCAAAGGAATTATAAATTAGGCAGTTACACTAAAGCATCAGATAAATTGCAATGTGTTGACTGGAGAATAAAGCAATGTTCTATAATATATTGCAGCAGTTGAAAACTGTATTGCAAATTAGCTGGAGAGAAAAAAAAACTAACTATTTATACTTACCTGATAAAAAATTATTTTATGGTGGTGAGAGCTCACAATCTTTTACTCCTGAGAATTACCTTTCCTTGGAGGAGGCAGATTCCCAACTCCAAGAGCCCTATAAAACTCCTCCTACCTCTAGTCTGACGTATAGCCAAGCAAAAAGAGATAGAAAAAAAGAAAATAAGGAAACAAAAATAGGCGTTGGGGGGGGGAAAAAAAATGTGCTAAAAAATGCAAAATCCCAGAGGAAAAAAAAAAAAAAGACAGGGCGGGGTCTCGTAGACTCTCACCACCATGAATGAGTTTTATCAGGTAAGAATAAATTATATTATCTTTCATATAGGTGGTGAGAATCCACAATCCATTACTCCTGGGAAACAAATACCCACAACAAATGAGGGTGGGACTAGCAATAAGAACTTAAATATGAAAAAAATGTTCCCCCCACAATAATAGATAGAGTTATAAAAATATCATTATTTACAAATGCAAAAATAAAGATAACTAGTAGAGAATAAAAAACATCAAGAAACAGCCTGCAAGATTTTCCTACCAAAGGCCACTTCAGAAGAAGTAAAAGATAGAACAATATGGAGAAAGTATGTAGAGAAGACCTAGGGGCTGATTTACTAAGCAGTCAATGCTGCTTATTCCACACGAGCCTTTATGTTCGCAGAATCAGGAGTTAAGAAGCAGCAGTCTAAAAACCACTGTTTCTTAACTCATCCACCACCTCTGAGGCGGCGGACAAGAATAATCATCTCAATCAGATACGATCGGGATGATTGACACCTCCTGCTAGTGGCCGATTGGCTGTGAATCTGCAGAGGGCGGCATCGCACATGCATCTCACCAGAAATGCTTGTACAATGTTAAATGCTGACAGCATATGATGTCGGCATTTAGGGATGTCGGGGCACATGATCCACTGTAGAGGTCTCATTCTTAAAAACCTAAGAAGTGGCCACTAACCTAGTAGAATGGTCAGTAAAATAATTAAGAGGAGGAGGACCAACTTATATTGTCTGAAGACATCACTCTAGGAAGAAAGAACAATATACGTCCTAAAAACTGCCTTGTACAGATGAAAAATAAGATAAAGAGAATCACAAGGAAAACTCAAACTTTTCTAGAAGCAAAAAATACTAAAAGAAACCAGTCCTTCCAGGATAAAAGTTTGATATCTATCTAATGCATGGGCTCAAATGGAGAAGTCTGCAAAAAACTACTAAGATAAGACACAGAGGAAAAATTGGCTTAAATGGACCCAACATTTTTCTTTCATGATTCAGCTAGAATACTCTCTAATTTACTTCTATTATAACATTTTCTTGTTATCCTTTGTTGAAAAGCAGGAAGGTAAGGTTAGGGAGTGTGCATGTATATGCCAGCAAATTTAAACAAACTGCAACCAGCTTCAAGCTTCATTGTTCCGTCAAAGATTGTTTCATTGAAACTAAATTTATCTAAACACCCAAAAAAGAGAATCGTAAAGAACAAGAAAACACTTTAGAAAAATAAATTGACAAACACACTTTTGAAAAAAACAACATGAAACTAGTGGGTGATAAATACAGTTAGATGAAAAATTTGAGCTTAACCCAAAATATCATCCAGGTAAATGAATACTGAAATACCCTGGACCGTTACTACTAACAGCAGGCACCAGAAACATAAAAAAAAACCTGAGAGCAGTTGTCTGACCAAAAGGAAGAACAACAAACGGATTATGATTTTAAAGAATAAGAACATGTAAATATGCATCCTAAGAAGCTATTGTGGACATAAATAAAATTTACCACACCAAAGACAGAATAGTCCAAATGGAGTACATTTTTAAAATAGGAACTCTGAGAAACTTCATCAGAGAAAAAAAAAACCAGAACAGGTCTGAATGTTCTCTCCTTCCTGGGAACAATGAAGATGTTCAAATAAAAACCTAATCACTGTACAAGAATAGGAACTGGTTCTAAGACTCCCATAGCTACCATATCTGAAATAGACTGATATAAGGCATTTGCTTCCAAAGGAACCTTGCAGAACATGGGAAACAATACATAGAACCCAGGGACCCTGAACAGACCAAAATCAATTCTGATAAAGGAGAAGTCTGCACCCTACAAGAATAACCGAACTGGGAACACCTACAGAAACTGGCTCATAAAGACTGCTCTGATCGGTTCCATGAAGTATAAGAGGATGCTTATTACAGAGAAAAGATATATCTTAAAATAAATTCATAGACAAAATGTCTTGAGGAAGAAAAACTCCCTTACCTTCATATGCAGTAGAAATAATGATATCAAGACCACAACTAAACAATGTCTATCCCCTAAAAGGAAAGAGATAGAAGTCTAGCTATAGAAACCATATCAACAGACCAGGAATAATGCCACAAGGTTCTGCTAATGAAATGCTTAAGAATAGATCTAAAAATATTCAGAACAGCAACTGTGTGACACCAGTGGCTGGCTTGTGACTAACCCCCAACACAACCCTCTGTCAAAAAGCAGCACTCAGAGGGGAAAATTGAGCCTCAACTCAGTCTGAGACCCCTAGCGCAGAAACATCAGGAGCAGCTTCATTCTTCACCTACCTTTAATGGAGGAAAAGACCAGACTAGTTACTATAGAGGTGGTAGGTTATAGGGCTCTTAGAGTTTGGGAATCTTTGACTCCTCTTAGTGGTCAGGAAAGGTAATTTCCAGGAATAATGGATCATGGACTCTTACCACCTATATGAAAGAAAATTGTTGTTTTTAAAATGACTCTTGAATAAATGTTTCCTAACAACCCATAATTATTTGTTTAAAATGAAGTAATAAAAAGGTGCACTGTTAACAAGAACTTCTTACATTTAAGTGTCACAGCTTTTCAGATTGAGAAAGGTTAGGGGACGGGTTGAAAAAAATCCCTTGAGAGACAGTCATCAATCAATGCTTGCTGTTTGCTATACTGCTATTTGACTGTTTTTTTCAGGACAGTGCTCCTTTTTGTTTGGCGAGAGCAGCCTCATAAGAAGCAGCACTGCAAAGCAAAGATCTTGCATGTGTCGTGTTCTTTCTGCAGACATGCCACATTTTCTGTAATGACATCTCAGATCCTTGGGGATTTCACAGTCTTTTCTGTACCCATCCTAGTATTCCAAATCACCAATGGTAACGTGTAAGCTAGAATGAACCTTTATTGAATGATGGCATCAATAAATGCTGCATGTGCTTTTTGTTGTTGTTGCTATTTTCCTGGAAGGGTACGCCATAGAAACAAAAACAGAATTTATGTTTACCTGATAAATTACTTTCTCCAACGGTGTGTCCGGTCCACGGCGTCATCCTTACTTGTGGGATATTCTCTTCCCCAACAGGAAATGGCAAAGAGCCCAGCAAAGCTGGTCACATGATCCCTCCTAGGCTCCGCCTACCCCAGTCATTCGACCGACGTAAAGGAGGAATATTTGCATAGGAGAAACCATATGATACCGTGGTGACTGTAGTTAAAGAAAATAAATTATCAGACCTGATTAAAAAACCAGGGCGGGCCGTGGACCGGACACACCGTTGGAGAAAGTAATTTATCAGGTAAACATAAATTCTGTTTTCTCCAACATAGGTGTGTCCGGTCCACGGCGTCATCCTTACTTGTGGGAACCAATACCAAAGCTTTAGGACACGGATGAAGGGAGGGAGCAAATCAGGTCACCTAAATGGAAGGCACCACGGCTTGCAAAACCTTTCTCCCAAAAATAGCCTCAGAAGAAGCAAAAGTATCAAACTTGTAAAATTTGGTAAAAGTGTGCAGTGAAGACCAAGTCGCTGCCCTACATATCTGATCAACAGAAGCCTCGTTCTTGAAGGCCCATGTGGAAGCCACAGCCCTAGTGGAATGAGCTGTGATTCTTTCAGGAGGCTGCCGTCCGGCAGTCTCATAAGCCAATCTGATGATGCTTTTAATCCAAAAAGAGAGAGAGGTAGAAGTTGCTTTTTGACCTCTCCTTTTACCAGAATAAACAACAAACAAGGAAGATGTTTGTCTAAAATCCTTTGTAGCATCTAAATAGAATTTTAGAGCGCGAACAACATCCAAATTGTGCAACAAACGTTCCTTCTTTGAAACTGGTTTCGGACACAAAGAAGGCACGACTATCTCCTGGTTAATGTTTTTGTTAGAAACAACTTTCGGAAGAAAACCAGGTTTAGTACGTAAAACCACCTTATCTGCATGGAACACCAGATAAGGAGGAGAACACTGCCGAGCAGATAATTCTGAAACTCTTCTAGCAGAAGAAATTGCAACCAAAAACAAAACTTTCCAAGATAATAACTTAATATCAACGGAATGTAAGGGTTCAAACGGAACCCCCTGAAGAACTGAAAGAACTAAGTTGAGACTCCAAGGAGGAGTCAAAGGTTTGTAAACAGGCTTGATTCTAACCAGAGCCTGAACAAAGGCTTGAACATCTGGCACAGCTGCCAGCTTTTTGTGAAGTAACACAGACAAGGCAGAAATCTGTCCCTTCAAGGAACTTGCAGATAATCCTTTCTCCAATCCTTCTTGAAGAAAGGATAGAATCTTAGGAATTTTTACCTTGTCCCAAGGGAATCCTTTAGATTCACACCAACAG
The DNA here is from genome assembly GCF_027579735.1 of Bombina bombina. Classification (NCBI taxonomy): domain Eukaryota; kingdom Metazoa; phylum Chordata; class Amphibia; order Anura; family Bombinatoridae; genus Bombina; species Bombina bombina. The sequence continues at coordinate 353,692,332 of NC_069505.1, read as the reverse complement.
ATATATTTTTTCCATATTTTGTGGTAAATTTTTCTAGTTACAGGCTTTCTGGCCTGAACAAGAGTATCAATAACAGAATCTGAGAACCCTCGTTTTGATAAGATCAAGCGTTCAATCTCCAAGCAGTCAGCTGGAGTGAGACCAGATTCGGATGTTCGAACGGACCTTGAACAAGAAGGTCTCGTCTCAAAGGTAGCTTCCATGGTGGAGCCGATGACATATTCACCAGATCTGCATACCAAGTCCTGCGTGGCCACGCAGGAGCTATCAAGATCACCGACGCCCTCTCCTGATTGATCCTGGCTACCAGCCTGGGGATGAGAGGAAACGGCGGGAATACATAAGCTAGTTTGAAGGTCCAAGGTGCTACTAGTGCATCTACTAGAGTCGCCTTGGGATCCCTGGATCTGGACCCGTAGCAAGGAACCTTGAAGTTCTGACGAGAGGCCATCAGATCCATGTCTGGAATGCCCCACAGTTGAGTAATTTGGGCAAAGATTTCCGGATGGAGTTCCCACTCCCCCGGATGTAATGTCTGACGACTCAGAAAATCCACTTCCCAATTTTCCACTCCTGGGATGTGGATTGCAGACAGGTGGCAGGAGTGAGTCTCCGCCCATTGAATGATTTTGGTCACTTCTTCCATCGCCAGGGAACTCCTTGTTCCCCCCTGATGGTTGATGTACGCAACAGTCGTCATGTTGTCTGACTGAAACCGTATGAACTTGGCCTTTGCTAGCTGAGGCCAAGCCTTGAGAGCATTGAATATCGCTCTCAGTTCCAGAATATTTATCGGTAGAAGAGATTCTTCCCGAGACCAAAGACCCTGAGCTTTCAGGGGTCCCCAGACCGCGCCCCAGCCCATCAGACTGGCGTCGGTCGTGACAATGACCCACTCTGGTCTGCGGAAGGTCATCCCTTGTGACAGGTTGTCCAGGGACAGCCACCAACGGAGTGAGTCTCTGGTCCTCTGATTTACTTGTATCGTCGGAGACAAGTCTGTATAGTCCCCATTCCACTGACTGAGCATGCACAGTTGTAATGGTCTTAGATGAATGCGCGCAAAAGGAACTATGTCCATTGCCGCTACCATCAAACCTATTACTTCCATGCACTGCGCTATGGAAGGAAGAGGAACGGAATGAAGTGTTTGACAAGAGTTTAGAAGTTTTGTTTTTCTGGCCTCTGTCAGAAAAATCCTCATTTCTAGGGAGTCTATTATTTTTCCCAAGAAGGGAACCCTTGTCGACGGAGATAGAGAACTCTTTTCTACGTTCACTTTCCATCCGTGAGATCTGAGAAAGGCCAGGACTATGTCCGTGTGAGCCTTTGCTTGAGGAAGGGACGACGCTTGAATCAGAATGTCGTCCAAGTAAGGAACTACTGCAATGCCCCTTGGTCTTAGTACCGCTAGAAGGGACCCTAGTACCTTTGTGAAAATCCTTGGAGCAGTGGCTAATCCGAAAGGAAGTGCCACGAACTGGTAATGCTTGTCCAGGAATGCGAACCTTAGGAACCGATGATGTTCCTTGTGGATAGGAATATGTAGATACGCATCCTTTAAATCCACCGTGGTCATGAATTGACCTTCCTGGATGGAAGGAAGAATTGTTCGAATGGTTTCCATCTTGAACGATGGAACCTTGAGAAACTTGTTTAGGATCTTGAGATCTAAGATTGGTCTGAACGTTCCCTCTTTTTTGGGAACTACGAACAGATTGGAGTAGAACCCCATCCCTTGTTCTCCTAATGGAACAGGATGAATCACTCCCATTTTTAACAGGTCCTCTACACAATGTAAGAATGCCTGTCTCTTTATGTGGTCTGAAGACAATTGAGACCTGTGGAACCTCCCCCTTGGGGGAAGCCCCTTGAATTCCAGAAGATAACCTTGGGAGACTATTTCTAGTGCCCAAGGATCCAGAACATCTCTTGCCCAAGCCTGAGCGAAGAGAGAGAGTCTGCCCCCCACCAGATCCGGTCCCGGATCGGGGGCCAACATTTCATGCTGTCTTGGTAGCAGTGGCAGGTTTCTTGGCCTGCTTTCCCTTGTTCCAGCCTTGCATTGGTCTCCAGGCTGGCTTGGCTTGAGAAGTATTACCCTCTTGCTTAGAGGACGTAGCACTTGGGGCTGGTCCGTTTCTACGAAAGGGACGAAAATTAGGTTTATTTTTGGCCTTGAAAGACCTATCCTGAGGAAGGGCGTGGCCCTTACCCCCAGTGATATCAGAGATAATCTCTTTCAAGTCAGGGCCAAACAGCGTTTTCCCCTTGAAAGGAATGTTAAGCAATTTGTTCTTGGAAGACGCATCCGCTGACCAAGATTTCAACCAAAGCGCTCTGCGCGCCACAATAGCAAACCCAGAATTTTTCGCCGCTAACCTAGCCAATTGCAAAGTGGCGTCTAGGGTGAAAGAATTAGCCAATTTGAGAGCACGGATTCTGTCCATAATCTCCTCATAAGGAGGAGAATCACTATCGATCGCCTTTACTAGCTCATCGAACCAGAAACACGCGGCTGTAGTGACAGGGACAATGCATGAAATTGGTTGTAGAAGGTAACCTTGCTGAACAAACATCTTTTTAAGCAAACCTTCTAATTTTTTATCCATAGGATCTTTGAAAGCACAACTATCTTCTATGGGTATAGTGGTGCGTTTGTTTAAAGTAGAAACCGCTCCCTCGACCTCGGGGACTGTCTGCCATAAGTCCTTTCTGGGGTCGACCATAGGAAACAATTTTTTAAATATGGGGGGAGGGACGAAAGGTATACCGGGCCTTTCCCATTCTTTATTTACAATGTCCGCCACCCGCTTGGGTATAGGAAAAGCTTCTGGGAGCCCCGGGACCTCTAGGAACTTGTCCATTTTACATAGTTTCTCTGGGATGATCAAATTCTCACAATCATCCAGAGTGGATAATACCTCCTTAAGCATAGCGCGGAGATGTTCCAACTTAAATTTAAATGTAATCACATCGGGTTCAGCTTGTTGAGAAATTTTCCCTGAATCTGAAATTTCTCCCTCAGACAAAACCTCCCTGGCCCCCTCAGACTGGTGTAGGGGCATTTCAGAACCATTATCATCAGCGTCCTCATGCTCTTCAGTATCTAAAACAGAGCAGTCGCGCTTACGCTGATAAGTGGGCATTTTGGCCAAAATGTTTTTGATAGAATTATCCATTACAGCCGTTAATTGTTGCATAGTAAGGAGTATTGGCGCGCTAGATGTACTAGGGGCCTCCTGAGTGGGCAAGACTGGTGTAGACGAAGGAGGGAATGATGCAGTACCATGCTTACTCCCCTCACTTGAGGAATCATCTTGGGCATCATTTTCTGTGTCACATAAATCACATCTATTTAAATGATAAGGAACCTTGGCTTCCCCACATTCAGAACACAGTCTATCTGGTAGTTCAGACATGTTAAACAGGCATAAACTTGATAACAAAGTACAAAAAACGTTTTAAAATAAAACCGTTACTGTCACTTTAAATTTTAAACTGAACACACTTTATTACTGCAATTGCGAAAAAGTATGAAGGAATTGTTCAAAATTCACCAAAATTTCACCACAGTGTCTTAAAGCCTTAAAAGTATTGCACACCAAATTTGGAAGCTTTAACCCTTAAAATAACGGAACCGGAGCCGTTTTTATCTTTAACCCCTCTACAGTCCCTGGTATCTGCTTTGCTGAGACCCAACCAAGCCCAAAGGGGAATACGATACCAAATGACGCCTTCAGAAAGTCTTTTCTATGTATCAGAGCTCCTCACACATGCGACTGCATGTCATGCTTCTCAAAAACAAGTGCGCAATACCGGCGCGAAAATGAGGCTCTGCCTATGATTAGGGAAAGCCCCTAGAGAATAAGGTGTCCAAAACAGTGCCTGCCGATATTATTTTAACAAAATACCCAGATTAAATGATTCCTCAAGGCTAAATATGTTTATATATGAATCGATTTAGCCCAGAAAAAGTCTACAGTCTTAACAAGCCCTAGTGAAGCCCTTATTTACTGTCTGTAATAAAAATGGCTTACCGGATCCCATAGGGAAAATGACAGCTTCCAGCATTACATCGTCTTGTTAGAATGTGTCATACCTCAAGCAGCAAAAGTCTGCTCACTGTTCCCCCAACTGAAGTTAATTCCTCTCAACAGTCCTGTGTGGAACAGCCATCGATTTTAGTTACGGTTGCAAAAATCATTTTCCTCTTACAAACAGAAATCTTCATCTCTTTTCTGTTTCAGAGTAAATAGTACATACCAGCACTATTTCAAAATAACAAACTCTTGATTGAATAATAAAAACTACAGTTAAACACTAAAAAACTCTAAGCCATCTCCGTGGAGATGTTGCCTGTACAACGGCAAAGAGAATGACTGGGGTAGGCGGAGCCTAGGAGGGATCATGTGACCAGCTTTGCTGGGCTCTTTGCCATTTCCTGTTGGGGAAGAGAATATCCCACAAGTAAGGATGACGCCGTGGACCGGACACACCTATGTTGGAGAAATCTAGACTTAATCAACCTATTATGATTTCCTGTACCTGTAGATTCACTATAATAATTATAATAATAAAAAAAGTCATTGCCTAAAACTACTTTGGCTGCAATACTAGATGTCATTGCATCAGGAAGAAAAAATTTAAAGGGACACTTTTAAGCATGACCTAACTAATTTGACCATGTCATTTTTGCATTGCTGACTCTAGCTTACTATGCATATATCCTCTGCAAAGGGGTCCAATGCATGGGTAAAGTTCCTCTCAAGAGCCACAACAGCGATATGTAGAAAATACACAATGACTTATGGCTACAAACAAATGCTGCTTCTGATTGGCTTACTGTTGTCTTGCTCAGGCTTGCAGTTCCTTTGGGCCTTTGACTATGTGTTTAATCTCTATGCAGGAGTTTAAAGTGATAGTAGACTTTAGCTAATCAAATGCCATATAGGCAATCTTTGCCATTAAAAAACGTACATTTGCACTTTTTAAAATGTATCAGTGATAAGGGTTAGAGAGACCTAAAACAAGTTGGGATAGAGACAAAACAGAATATGTACTTTAATTACTTTACCGGCAAATGTATACTGCAGTGCCTCACCATTAACCCTTTCTTTCAAGTTTCTGAATTGTAAAGCTCTAACTCCCCCCACACATTTCCTTCTATGGCTGTATCTTTATCTACTGTTGCTTTGGTAGAATGCAAAAGTTAATAGGGATTATCTGCTGGAGCATGCCTAGAAGCTGTGAACTCAATTGAAATACAATGCCTGTGTCTAAATACTGATAATGGGGGTGGAGAAGACTGCTGCAGACAGCATGGCTATTTAAGTATTTTTGAAAATTATTTTAAAATGCTTGCCAGTATTTTTTTTTAACAATTTTTATGCAAAAATGTTTTACTTAATTAGCCCTTTTAGGATATGCACAGATCTCAACATGTTTTGTGGCACTTTAAATCTGTGCCTATTGTAATCCTTTTATTACAATGTTATTATGCTGGCCCACTGGGAAGAACTCAACATCCAATCAGTGTGTGTGTCATATGAAGTCCAGCCCTTAGGAAGCCTATGTAGAGAGTGGGTGGGACTGCTCTCTATGTCACAGCTCAGCCAAAAGAGGAAATGAAGGGAGAGGAACAGAAGATACCAAGTAGGATTATAAATCTTTCATTACAAAATATATATACACTTTAAAAAGAAAATCATCATACATTTTGCTTGTACACTAATATAGTTTTGATTTGCAACATTCTTAAAGGCTGAAATTTACTATCCCTTTAACACATTGTAGGCGAAGGTCAGTAATGCCATTGCAAATTAAGTATTTTATTTTTGCTTTAGTATGTACCTTTAAGAAACGTTTGTATATATTACTGGTAAGGAGAGACCGACAATTCAAAGAATGTCAAAGACAGGCCTAATATTTTTGTCTGCTGTAATTTTTTTATAGTCTGGGCTAGTAGAACATTTTCCATGAAAAATATTTAGCAGAAAACCAAATAGAAAGCAATTACACTGCAAACATATTCACAACTAGGTAGACTTCTTTTTTTTCTGTAATTGTAAAAAGATCAAATAAAAAAACTAAATGAAACTGTCATGCACGAGAGGCAATAAGTACTGTGAAATGTAACAAGAAAGTATGATGATATTAATGACTGAGTATGACATTCTTACCCTGGAGAGGGATGTTCGGGATGCCTGGTATACCTGGTGGAAGGAGGTGGGGTGGAGGTAGCACCCCATGATGATGATGAGGCTGCATGCTGCCCATGCTAACAGTGCCGTCAACTGGGCCCTGCATATGTGGCAGGCCAGGCAGATAGCCACCTATTATGCCTTGAAGAACACAACAAATTTCAAACATGCATCACAAACATGCGACATGTGAGTATTAATAAAATAAACATGCACTATGGGTGAAAAAGATTTCTTAGTACATACAAATAAATACAGTTAGTTCTGGTGACAGTAACAATGGGATGCAAAATATTAATGAGCTAAATGAAGCCACACATTAGTGATTATGCAGAATAGCAGGCATAATGTTTATAATGGCATGTTTTCTGTGTTACTGGTTACCTAAATTATCAGTGCATTGTCATGCCCACACATTAAAAACATAAAATTATGCTTACCAGATAATGTAATTTTCTTCTGAAGGGAAGAGTCCACAGCTGCATTCATTATTTTTGGGAAATACAGAACCTGGCCACCAGGAGGAGGCAAAGACACCCAGCCAAAGGCCTAAATACCCCCCCCCCCCCACCCTTCCCTCATCCCCCAGTCATTCTGCCAAGGGAACAAGGAACAGTAGGAGAAATATCAGGTGAAAAAAGGTGCCAGAAGAACAAACAATGACAGCCGCCACATAGATAAAAACACGGGCGGGAGCTGTGGACTCTTCCCTTCAGAACAAAATGAAATTATCATCAGGTAAGCATAATTTATGTTTTTCTTCTTAAAAGGGAAGAGTCCACAGCTGCATTCATTACATTTGGGAAAAGAATACCCAAGCTAGAGGACACTGAATGCAAGCAACGGGTGGGTACAAAAGGTGGCCCTTCGAAAAGCACCACAGCCTGATTACTCGTCACCCTAAAAAGTATAGACGACATGGGTTAAAACCCGAAGCCCAGTTAACTGCACATTAGTTACACCGCCGGCAAAGCCGAACTAAACCACTCAGTCCCAGAGTCCGTCAAGCCCAAACAACCTCAGAGGATCACAACTCCCATGAAGGTACCCAGCCAAGACAAGGACCGCTATCTGCCCCCAAAAGGGGAACAAAATCTCAAAAGAAATCCAAAGGATCATTCAACTCAGCAGAACATAGAACAACCCATGGTTGTCGTACAACAGCAACGCCCAGGGAGACGAACTCCCTAGAAACACAAGGACCACAAGCAAAAGATCCATACACAGGGAAACATGTCCCAAAAAGGACTCAAGGAACACCCTCATATTCCTGATCCATACCCAAAGACATTCCAGGAAAACTATGAGTTCCCCGATGCCTCATATCAGATCTAGATCTGCAAGCTAGACAGCAGAAATAGGATAACTATCCCAGCAGCTAGTAAATAGTTCTCCAAAAAAAACACGCACCATCTGAACAGGAACTCCCAATGGTCAGCTTCCAGGTAGAAAGCGGACTCACCGTTGCTAAACCCAAACATCGAAGGCATTTCAAAGCTTGCTAACAGCCAGTCAAAGTGCAATTAGCCGTAGCTGGTTACACCCTCCAAGTGCAATAGCTGTAGATGGGTTCAACTGCAAACCTTCCAAGGGCTCACAGACCTCTGAATATCGGGCTCCAAGGAGCGCCCTCTCCCAGCACCGAACGTCAGTGGAAAAGAGGAGGACATCCAAGACCTCCAACAAAGGAGAGAACCGTCTCTAGAGAAAACGGTCAACCCTGCATAGAGTAACCGACCCCCAATCTTCCCTCAACGATAATGGTCCCAGCCCAAAGGCTAGTCAAGACCAAAGACAAAAATCCCAGACTTCCGGAAGAGAAAGGAAGGGTCAACGTAGGAACAAAGCCCCCGGTTAGACCATTGACTGTTACAAACGGTATGCTACCCCAGCTCTAGAAGAAATGGGAATAAACCACGGAAACCTACCCTACTATAGAGGCGAGACCCCTCGGCCATATTGCCAACCCAGGTGAGGATACCTGGATTCTAAAGGAACAGCGTAAATGCACCAGAAGACCAGTAGGGAACCGTCAGAAGGACCTAAAGCCTAAGCTACAAAACAAGGCATCTCTCACAGAGTTCCAGCCTCTACGGAGAGAGGCCCGCGGGATCACAAACATCTAGTGTGAGATCGAACCATCCACACCCATCCAAGGAGAGACACAGACCTAGGTCAGGGTCCTCGAAAAAGGAATCAAACGAAGATCCAACTTCAAGAGGAATCCTAAGCTTCCTCCTACAAGGAGGAACACGTACCTCTAAGGTCCGTAGACTTGGCGATCTAGCAATAGCCTCAAACCCAAGAGTCACAAAGGACTTCCTTGATGGTCTAAGATTCAGCACCCAGGGCACTTGGATCACACAGAAATCTCATAGGCAAGTGTTAATACGTGCTAAACACACAGGCAAGGGAGCATCCAACACCCGAAGGTGAATGAGAACCCTGTACCTTGCTCGCCATCCGAACTTAAGGCACAACCCGCAATAGGATAAAAGGTCAACTACCTGACCCCAGAAGGGCGGCTCTCTGTAACCGACCTCGCCCCTTTACTGACAAGCCCCAAGGCTAAAGTTGCAACGAGGACTGAAATACACCCGAACGTCGAGACCATGGTCAGACCAAGGGTAATGGAAGAGACAACAGCCAGAGATCCTAGAAGGATCTATCTTCCAAAATCTTCTTTAAGCAGGCAACAGCTGGAGCTTCATAGCTCCCCACAGAGGCAGGGAACCCCTGCACACCAACTCTTAGAGTAACACAACTCTGAGCAGAGAAGGAATATGCCCGCACGTCCCGACCATATGATCCATTAAAGGGGACACCTGGATCTGAACCAGGGACCTCTTGATCTGTAGTCCAATGCCCTACCACTGAAGACGGGAAGGAAGGAAACTCCACAACTGCAAGAAAATGCTTAATAGGCTAAAGAGTCAGCGTCCAGAAGACCTCAAGTGAAAATGCAAATTATCAATCACACGGCACACCAGACCACATAGGTCACATACATCTCCCACTCCAAGAATGGAATAACGGTTCTGAGTCCCCGGGGACCTGAAGAACCATGATGATGTCTGCAAAAACAGATCCACATACCAGGCGAGAAGCCCAAACAGCCAACCTAGACTGGCTCTCATAACCCTCCGTTCAGAGGGGTTGTATTTAAACAACAGGCCTCATACTTTGGTAGGATCCAAGCCTGGTGTCCATAGAATAGGCCAAGAGACATTCAAAACCCAGCAGGATTAATCAGCACCATGAGGGTGACATGAACCCTGGTAACAGCCAAAAAAGTGTTCAACCAGTACCTGCCTGGTATAAGGACACTCTAAAACTGCCCAAGGTCCAAGAAAATTCATCCAGAAGGATCGATAAATTAACTAGAAAAACATAATTCTATTATTCAATAAGTGCGCAACTTCCGAGAAAGTTCCCACGCGACCTAAGTCGCAAGTATCGGTTCCAGAGAAGAACGTTCATAAAAACAAAAATCTAGCAGACATGAGCTTAAGAAAAAAACAAATTAAACATCCATCCGGATCAAAAAAATTAAATGAAGGCAGCACCCATTGGGTGAACGCCCAAGATGAATGAGGACGACAACGGAACCAGCCGATTAAAGCCCCATTAACCCAAGCTCAGAACTGGAACCGAAAAATGTAAAGCAAAAGAAAAACAGCAAAGTTAAGGAGATTGGCTTCATCCCCAAACATCCTATCCATTTTGCCATCCAGCTTCTAAGGCCTCACACCCCTCGGCCCGCTAGGACTGGGATCCTCCAACATTGCCATGTCTTAAAAGAACACTAAGGCGAGCCAGCCTATAACGGAAGGCAAAATCATCCCTCGCCGGATCAACTGAAGAACCTGGCTCCGAGATAGGGGCCCCTGAAGCCTCAGGGGCAAACGCTTCCCCAGAAGGCCGAACTGTATTGGGCGATCCCACACTCGACGGGCCCTGGTTAACGGAACATGGACAGTATCTTAGAAATACTTCACTTGGGAGATATAAAAGATTCAGCACCATAGAAATTGCCATGCGGAACCGTGCCGTAACCTCTGGAGGAAACAAGCCACCCTTCGGAGAAGGAGTAAAGGCCTTAGGGACACCTGCTTGCGTAGCCGGGAAATGGACTGGGACATTCGCTTCACGGGTCATAGAAACCTTGGAGGCGGATGGCTCAACGCACTCTAAGCTCCCTGCTTCAGGAGAAGAGAGTACTCTAGAACGGCAATCGGAACATAAGTGATGGGCATTGATTAGCCGAGCCATTTCATATTCATCACAAGACACATCCTCCGTATCGGAGGCATCCGTGTCGCGCATATCAGAATCCTCCATAAACTTGGGATTACAAAAATGATAAAAAACTAACTAGCACCCTTTAACACCCCCAATGGCTGGGGCACTCACCACCTCCCGTGACCCAGACAACCCAAGAGCCAGACTCTCTCGGTCGCACAGAGTCAGCATACGGAAGTGAGAAACAACGTAACCCGTCACAAGGTGCACCGTGCCAGTCACAAAAAGGGCGTGCAATCTGGAAAGATTGCGTCATTAAAAGAAGGCCGTTATGTTCCGTAAAGGCCGTGAGCCTAAGTATAGCTACACAATTGCAGATAGAACCATATAACAAACATGATTAAAAGTCCCCCCTGTTCAATAACCCACCTCAGGAGATATTAACCCATGATTCCTTATTAAGATAAAAGGAGTCCCACTGGGACCCCACCTTGTTTAGTTAACATTACATTCACATATCGAAATAAAATGAAACAAGCTTACCGAAATCTACGCCATGGAACAGGAACACGGCCCTTCAAGTGTGACAGATAGTAACCTCGCTTCTGACATGGACTTAAGTGAAGAAAGGTAGGCAGCAAAACTCGTCAACGCTGATTATCAAGGAACTGTTAATATGAGTCGGGATGGGTTTGCAGGAAAACTCCCCCTGCATCTCCGAACTTTCATCCATGCTCTCATTGAGAGGCTGACAGGATTACTTAAAATTCCAGTCCCATTGCGAAGAGTACTACCCTCCATAAGAGAGTCTCTCGAACTTCTGACACTTCTCTGCCAACCTCCTGTGACGAAAGGAATGACTGGGGGGATGAGGGAAGCGGGGGAGGTATTTAAGCCTTTGGCTGGGGTGTCTTTGCCTACTCCTGGTGGCCAGGTTCTGTATTTCCCAAAAGTAATGAATGCAGCTGTGGACTCTTCTCTTTTAAGAAGAAAAACAAAATGTATGCTTACCTGATAAATTTATTTCTCTTGTGGTGTATCCAGTCCACGGATTCATCCATTACTTGTGGGATATTCTTCTTCCCAACAGGAAGTTGCAAGAGGATCACCCACAGCAGAGCTGTCTATATAGCTCCTCCCCTAACTGCCACCTCCCAGTCATTCGACCGAAGACAAGCAAGAGAAAGGAGAAACTATAGGGTGCAGTGGTGACTGTAGTTTAAAAATTAAAAAACACCTGCCTTAAAATGACAGGGCGGGCCGTGGAAATAAATTTATCAGGTAAGCAAAATTTTGTTTTCTCTTGTAAGGTGTATCCAGTCCACGGATTCATCCATTACTTGTGGGATACCAATACCAAAGCTATAGGACACGGATGAAGGGAGGGACAAGGCAGGCGCTTAAACGGAAGGCACCACTGCCTGTAAGACCTTTCTCCCAAAAACAGCCTCCGAAGAAGCAAAAGTATCAAATTTGTAGAATTTAGAAAAAGTATGAAGCGAAGACCAAGTCGCCGCCTTACAAATCTATTCAACAGAAGCCTCATTTTTAAAGGCCCATGTGGAAGCCACCACTCTAGTGGAATGAGCTGTAATTCTTACAGGAGGCTGCTGGCCAGCAGTCTCATAAGCTAAGCGGATTATACTTCTTAACCAAAAATAAAGAGAAGTTGCTGAAGCCTTTTGGCCTTTCCTCTGTCCAGAGTAGACAACAAACAATGCAGATGTTTGACGAAAATCTTTAGTAGCTTGTAAATAAAACTTTAAAGCACGAACACGTCAAGATTGTGTAATAGACGTTCCTTCTTTGAAGAAGGATTAGGACACAGTGACGGAACAACAATCTCTTGATTGATATTCTTATTGGATACCACCTTAGGAAGAAACCCAGGTTTGGTACGCAAAACTACCTTATCTGCATGGAAGATCAGATAAGGGGAATCACACTGCAAGGCAAATAACTCTGAAACTCTTCGAGCCGAAGAGATAGCTACCAAGAACAGAACTTTCCAAGATAAAAGCTTGATATCTATGGAATGCAGAGGTTCAAACGGAACCCCTTGAAGAACTTTAAGAACTAAATTTAAACTCCATGGCGGAGCAACAGGTTTAAACACAGGTTTGATTCTAACTAAAGCCCGACAAAACGCCTGAACGTCTGGAACATCCGCCAGACGCTTGTGCAAAAGAATAGACATAGCATAAATCTGTCCCTTTAAGGAACTAGCTGACAATCCCATCTCCAATCCTTCTTGGAGAAAAGACAATATCCTGGGAATCCTGACTTTACTCCATGAGTAACCCTTGGATTCACACCAAAGAAGATATTTACACCATATCTTATGATAGATTTTCCTGGTGACAGGCTTTTGAGCCTGAATTAAGGCATCAATGACCGACTCGGAAAAACCACGTTTTGACAAAATCAAGCGTTCAATCTCCAAGCAGTCAGACGCAGAGAAATTAGATTTGGATGTTTGAAGGGACCTTGACGTAGAAGGTCCTGCCTCAGCGGCAGAGTCCAAGGTGGAAAGGATGACATGTCCACCAGATCTGCGTACCAAGTCCTGCGTGGCCACGCAGGAGCTATCAAAATCACTGAAGCTCTCTCCTGCTTGATCTTGGCAATCAGACGAGGGAGCAGAGGAAACGGTGGAAACACATAAGCCAGGTTGAAAGACCAAGGCGCTGCTAGAGCATCTATCAACGCTGCCTTGGGATCCCTGGAGCTGAACCCGTAACAAGGAAGCTTGGCGTTCTGACGAGATGCCATGAGATCCAGTTCTAGTTTGCCCCAAAGTGGAATCAACTGTGCAAACACCTCCGTATGGAGTTCCCACTCCCCCGGGTGAAAAGTCTGCCGACTTAGAAAATCCGCCTCCCAGTTCTCTACTCCTGGGATATGGATAGCTGATAGATGGCAAGAGTGAACCTCTGCCCATAGAATTATTTTTGAAACCTCCAACATTGCTAGGAAACTCCTTGTTCCCCCTTGATGGTTGATGTAAGCTACAGTCGTGAGGTTGTCCGACTGAAATCTGATGAACCTGACCGCAGCTAGCGGAGGCCAAGCCTGAAGAGCATTGAATATCGCTCGTAGTTCCAGAATGTTTATCGGAAGGAGTGTCTCCTCCTGAGTCCACAAGCCCTGAGACTTCAGGGAGTTCCAGACTGCACCCCAGCCCAGAAGGCTGGCATCTGTCGTTACTATTGTCCAATCTGGCCTGCGGAAGGTCATACCCTTGGATAGATGGACCCGAGATAACCACCAGAGAAGAGAATCCCTGGCCTCTTGATCCAGATTTAGTAGAGGGGACAAATCTGTGTAATGCCCATTCCACTGGCTGAGCATGCAGAGTTGCAGCAGTCTGAGATGTAGGCGGGCAAACGGCACTATGTCCATTGCCGCTACCATTAAGCCGATTACTTCCATACACTGAGCCACTGAAGGGCGAGAAGTAGAATAAAGAACACAGCAGGAATTTAGAAGTTTTGACAACCTGGCCTCTGTCAGGTAAATCTTCATTTCTACAGAATCTATCAGAGTTCCTAGGAAGGAAACTCTTGTGAGAGGGGATAGAGAACTTTTTTCTTCGTTCACTTTCCACCCATGCGACCTCAGAAATGCCAGAACAATGTCCGTGTGAGACCTGGCAACTTGAAAAGTCGACGCCTGTATCAGAATGTCGTCTGAGTAAGGGGCTACTGCTATAGCCCGCGGCCTTAGGACCGCTAGAAGGGACCGTAGAACCTTTGTAAAGATTCTTGGTGCCGTGGTCAACCCGAAGGGAAGAGCCACAAACTGGTAGTGCCTGTATTGACCCTCCTGGATCATAGGAAGGATGGTTCGAATAGTCTCCATCTTGAAGGATGGGACTCTGAGAAATTTGTTTAAGATCTTGAGATCTTAGATTGGTCTGAATGTTCCCTCTTTCTTGGGAACAACAAACAGATTTGAATAAAAGCCCTGTCCCTGTTCCTCCTGCGGAACTGGGTGGATCACTCCCATAACTAGGAGGTCTTGAACACAATGTAAGAATGCTTCTCTCTTTATCTGGTTTGCAGATAAAAGTGAGAGATGAAATCTCCCATTTGGGGGAGAGGTTTTGAATTCCAGAAGATAACCCTTGGACACAATTTCCAATGCCCAGGGATCCTGGCCATCTCTTGCCCAAGCCTGGGCGAAGAGAGAGAGAGTCTGCCTCCTACTAGATCCATTTCCGGATCGGGGGCTGCTCCTTCATGCTGTCTTAGAGGCAGCAGCAGGCTTCTTGGCCTGTTTCCCCTTGTTCCAAGCCTGGTTAGGTCTCCAGACCGGCTTAGACTGGGCAAAAGTTTCCTCTTGTTTTGTGTTAGAGGAAGTTGAAGCTGCGCCACTCTTGAAGTTTCGAAAGGGCCGAAAACTAGACTGTTTGGTCCTTAATTTGTTGGACCTGTCTTGAGGAAGGGCGTGACCTTTTCCTCCAGTGATGTCAGAAATGATCTCCTTCAGTCCAGGCCCGAATAGGATCTGTCCTTTGAAGGGAATGTTGAGAAGTTTAGACTTTGAAGTAACGTCAGCTGACCAGGATATAAGCCATAGTGCCCTACGCGCCTGAATAGCAAAACCTGAATTTTTAGCCGTTAGCTTGGTTAAATGAACAACGGCATCAGAAACAAATGAATTGGCTAGCTTAAGGGCCCTAAGCTTGTCAATAATATCTTCCAATGGGGTTTCAACCTGTAGAGCCTCCTCTAGGGAATCAAACCAGAAAGCTGCGGCAGCAGTGACTGGGGCAATGCATGCAAGAGGCTGGAGAATAAAACCTTGTTGAATAAATATTTTCTTAAGGTAACCCTCTAATTTTTTATCCATTGGATCTAGAAAAGCACAACTGTCCTCGACAGGGATAGTGGTACGCTTAGCTAGAGTAGAAACTGCTCCCTCCACCTTAGGGACCGTCTGCCATAAGTCCCGTGTAGCGGCATCTATAGGAAACATCTTTTTAAAAACAGGAGGGGGAGAGAACGGTACACCTGGTCTATCCCATTCCTAAGTAATAATTTCAGAAAACCTTTTAGGGATTGGAAAAACATCAGTGTAAGTAGGTACTGCATAGTATTTATCCAATCTACATCATTTCTCTGGGACTACAATAGTGTCACAGTCGTCCAGAGTTGCTAAAACCTCCCTGAGCAATACGCGGAGGTGTTCAAGCTTAAATTTAAATGTAGACATATCAGAATCAGATTGAAGTATCTTCCCTGAATCAGAAAAATCACCCACAGATTGAAGCTCCCCTGCTTCAGCTTCATTATATTGTGAAGGTGTATCAGAGATAGCTACTAAATCGTCAGAGAGCTCTGTATTTATTCTAGTCCCAGAACTGTCTCGCTTTCCTTGCAATCCTGGCAGTTTAGATAATACCTCTGTAAGGGTATGATTCATAACTGCTGCCATGTCTTGCAAGGTATACGCAATGGGCGTGCTAGATGTACTTGGCGTCACCTGAGCGGGATTTATAGGATCTGACACGTGGGGAGAGTTAGACGGCATAACTTCCTCCTTGTCAATTTCATCTGATGATAAATTCTTTAAAGCCGGAATATGGTCTTTGTAATCTATAGTAAAATCAGTGCATTTGGTACACATTCTAAGAGGGGGTTCCACAATGGCTTCTAAACATAATGAACAATGAGTTTCCTCTATGTCAGACATGTTTAAACAGACTAGTAATGAGACGAGCAAGCTTGGAAAACACTTTAATAACTGTGAACAAGCAAAAAATAAAAACGGTACTGTGCCTTTAAGAGAAAAAAACAATCACAGAAACTGCTAAAACAGTGAAAAAAGCAGTAAATCTAACGAAATTTTTACAGTGTGTATAATAGGCTGAAAGAGCATTGCACCCACTTGCAAATGGATGATTAACCCCTTAGTTTCAAAACCGGATAAAAAAAAAATGATATAAACATTTTTAAACAGTCACAACAAACTGCCACAGCTCTACTGTGGCCCTACCTGCCCATACAACGACTTTGGAAGGCACAAAAACCCCTTAGGGAGGTCCTACATGTTCAGGGGACTCCTTCAGGTAAGCTGGATGTCTCAAGCTGCAAAAACTAATGGAAAATAGGCCACTCCCAACCTGTACTCACAGTGAGAGGGCCTTAAAAATCTATCCCTAGGCAAAATCTAGTCAGCCATGTGGAAAAACTGGGCCCCAGAATAAAGTTTTATCACCAATATGAAATAAACGTTTATACACCTCAAGCAAACATTATATCTATTCAGTAATGTGAGTAAATAATAAAAATATTACCCTTTACAGCAAGCATGATACCAGTCGTTATTAAATCACTGTAATCAGGCTTGCCTTAAATAAATCCGGTATTGTCAGCATTTTCTAGCTTATCATTTCTCTAGAAAAATTTAAAACTGCACATACCTCAGAGCAGGAGACCCTGCACACTATTCGCCCAGCTGAAGTTACCAATCTCTTCAGTTATGTGTGAGAACAGCAATGGATCTTGGTTACAACCTGCTAAGATCATCAAAGACAACAGGCAGACTCTTCTTCAACTTTCTGCCTGAGGCTAAAATAGTACAACTCCGGTACCATTTGAAAATAAACTTTTGATTGAAGATAAACTACATTAATGCACCACATCTCTCTAGCTGCTTCCCTTGTCGAGAGCTGCAAGAGAATGACTGGGAGGTGGCAGTTAGGGGAGGAGCTATATAGACAGCTCTGCTGTGGGTAATCCTCTTGCAGCTTCCTGTTGGGAAGGAGAATATCCCACAAGTAATGGATGAATCCGTGGACTGGATACACCTTACAAGAGAAAATGTATTTAACAACATGTAGAGATGCTAAAGAATCTATTTGTGTTTATACTATATATGTAAATACAGTTGATTCGAAGTACTATGGGTTACATGTACAGAGTGATCAAAATTATTATGAATAAAGAATAACTTTATATTTAAAAAAAAATTTGTTTAGACAAACAAAATTATCATAAATATTAAAGGGACACTGAACCCAATTTTTTTCTTTCATGATTAAGATAGAACATGAAATTTTAAGCAACTTTCTAATTTAGTTCTATTATCAATTTTTCTTTGTTCTCGTTTTTTTATTTTAAAAGCAGGAATGTAAATCTTAGCAGCCAGCCCATTTTAGGTTCAGCACCATGGATAGCGCTTGCTTATTGGAGGCTTACATCTACCCACCAATAAGCAAGCATAACCCAGGTTCTCAACCAAAAATGGGCCGGCTCCTATGCACCACATTCCTGATTTTAAATAAAGATATCAAGAGAACGAAGAAAAATTGGTAATAGGAGTAAATTAGAAAGGTGCTAAAAATTTCATGCTCTATCTGAATCGTGAAAGAAAAAAATTGGTTTCAGTGTCCCTTTAAAAATAATAAAAATTTGATGGTGTTTCACAAGCACTGAGGAGTAAAAAAGGCATTGCTGTTAGTATTACCTAAAAACCTGTAAAATGGTTATTTATAGCAAAGATATTAGTGTCATGACATGGAGACATAGAAACGTAGATTGACAGCAGATAAACATAGGCCCATCACGTCTGTTTATATTTCCTATAAAGTGCAAGCTTAATAAGCCCTTAGGCTAGCCTTATGCTTATTCCAGGCAAATCCCCTATACTAGTTGTCTTTACCCCCTCTAATGTGAGTTTATTCCACGAATCAACCAACTGCCCCACAGAAACATAATTCTAATGCTTCATTGGCATAAAAATATAAGCTCATAATGCTCATAAGCTAAATACAACATTTTTATTTTTTGATTTGTTTTCCCCCAGTAATGGTCATCTAGCAGTAGTGGGTACAGTATTCTGACACCACGGCTTGACAAACACATTAACTAACAAAACCCTACCATCTGTGTTTACCAATGGATGGGATTTACAAACGGTTTGGTGGCTTGTTCTTACTCTTATTAAATTAGCTTCTAGTTCTCCATTTATTAAATAATATTGACCACTTAAGAACTGATCTGAAGAAACATTTTGGGGAATTGTCCACAAGGGGATCAGATTTTTTTTAAAAATAAAATAAAAAAAGTCACAGGGAAATCTTGTGTAAAAGTGTACAATAATATCTGAATTTTACTTCAAATTCAAACTTTCAAAATCCAGGAAATTACAAAATGAATCACTTGATTAAATGTACATAAAATATTATTAATGACATCAATCATTAAAGGGACAGTAAACAACTTCTAAATTACAAGATATTTTTGTTGTGTTTCTATAGAATGACACACCAGCCAAGTCTTTACATTTTTAAAGCAAATTAACATCCTTTTTAATGCAAACATTTTTAAATAGCCAAACTCCACCCACCATTTGCCTTATTTTGGAGGAGTCAATCTGGGCTTTAGTCTACAGACAATAAGGCACGATCATAAAGTGCTCTGTTTTGCAGTTAAAGTCAGTTATTAACAGATATGTAGCATGGTTAACCTTGAGAAATCAGAATGTTCAGAGAATGAGAAATAGCTCAGTTTTCAGGGCTAAATTACATGAAAAGTGGGCACAATAAATAATAAAATGTATTGCAAAGTTGTTTCATTGTGCACAATTAAACATTTTATTTAACCCCTTAAGGACAAGGCCATTTTTCAATTTTCTTCCCTTAAGGACCAGGGCTATTTTTACATTTCTGCTGTGTTTGTGTTTAGCTGTAATTTTCCTCTTACTCATTTACTGTACCCACGCATTAAAACAGAATTTATGTTTACCTGATAAATTACTTTCTCCAACGGTGTGTCCGGTCCACGGCGTCATCCTTACTTGTCGGATATTCTCTTCCCCAACAGGAAATGGCAAAGAGCCCAGCAAAGCTGGTCACATGATCCCTCCTAGGCTCCGCCTACCCCAGTCATTCGACCGACGTTAAGGAGGAATATTTGCATAGGAGAAACCATATGGTACCGTGGTGACTGTAGTTAAAGAAAATAAATTATCAGACCTGATTAAAAAAACCAGGGCGGGCCGTGGACCGGACACACCGTTGGAGAAAGTAATTTATCAGGTAAACATAAATTCTGTTTTCTCCAACATAGGTGTGTCCGGTCCACGGCGTCATCCTTACTTGTGGGAACCAATACCAAAGCTTTAGGACACGGATGAAGGGAGGGAGCAAATCAGGTCACCTAAATGGAAGGCACCACGGCTTGCAAAACCTTTCTCCCAAAAATAGCCTCAGAAGAAGCAAAAGTATCAAACTTGTAAAATTTGGTAAAAGTGTGCAGTGAAGACCAAGTCGCTGCCCTACATATCTGATCAACAGAAGCCTCGTTCTTGAAGGCCCATGTGGAAGCCACAGCCCTAGTGGAATGAGCTGTGATTCTTTCGGGAGGCTGCCGTCCGGTAGTTTCGTAAGCCAATCTGATGATGCTTTTAATCCAAAAAGAGAGAGAGGTAGAAGTTGCTTTTTGACCTCTCCTTTTACCAGAATAAACAACAAACAAGGAAGATGTTTGTCTAAAATCCTTTGTAGCATCTAAATAGAATTTTAGAGCGCGAACAACATCCAAATTGTGCAACAAACGTTCCTTCTTTGAAACTGGTTTCGGACACAGAGAAGGTACGATAATCCCCTGGTTAATGTTTTTGTTAGAAACAACTTTTGGAAGAAAACCAGGTTTAGTACGTAAAACCACCTTATCTGCATGGAACACCAGATAAGGAGGAGAACACTGCAGAGCAGATAATTCTGAAACTCTTCTAGCAGAAGAAATTGCAACTAAAAACAAAACTTTCCAAGATAATAACTTAATATCAACGGAATGCAAGGGTTCAAACGGAACCCCCTGAAGAACTGAAAGAACTAAATTGAGACTCCAAGGAGGAGTCAAAGGTTTGTAAACAGGCTTAATTCTAACCAGAGCCTGAACAAAGGCTTGAACATCTGGCACAGCAGCCAGTCTTTTGTGAAGTAACACCGACAAGGCAGAAATCTGTCCCTTCAGGGAACTTGCAGATAATCCTTTTTCCAATCCTTCTTGAAGGAAGGATAGAATCCTAGGAATCTTAACCATGTCCCAAGAGAATCCTTTAGATTCACACCAACAGATATATTTTTTCCAAATTTTGTGGTAAATCTTTCTAGTTACAGGCTTTCTGGCCTGAACAAGAGTATCAATAACAGAATCTGAGAACCCTCGCTTCGATAAGATCAAGCGTTCAATCTCCAAGCAGTCAGCTGGAGTGAAACCAGATTCGGATGTTCGAACGGACCCTGAACAAGAAGGTCTCGTCTCAAAGGTAGCTTCCAAGGTGGAGCCGATGACATATTCACCAGATCTGCATACCAAGTCCTGCGTGGCCACGCAGGAGCTATCAAGATCACCGACGCCCTCTCCTGATTGATCCTGGCTACCAGCCTGGGGATGAGAGGAAACGGCGGGAACACATAAGCTAGTTTGAAGGTCCAAGGTGCTACTAGTGCATCCACTAGAGCCGCCTTGGGATCCCTGGATCTGGACCCGTAGCAAGGAACTTTGAAGTTCTGACGAGAGGCCATCAGATCCATGTCTGGAATGCCCCACAGCTGAGTGACTGGGGCAAAGATTTCCGGATGGAGTTCCCACTCCCCCGGATGCAATGTCTGACGACTCAGAAAATCCGCTTCCCAATTTTCCACTCCTGGGATGTGGATAGCAGACAGGTGGCAGGAGTGAGACTCCGCCCATAGAATGATTTTGGTCACTTCTTCCATCGCTAGGGAACTCCTTGTTCCCCCCTGATGGTTGATGTACGCAACAGTTGTCATGTTGTCTGATTGAAACCGTATGAACTTGGCCCTCGCTAGCTGAGGCCAAGCCTTGAGAGCATTGAATATCGCTCTCAGTTCCAGAATATTTATCGGTAGAAGAGATTCTTCCCGAGACCAAAGACCCTGAGCTTTCAGGGATCCCCAGACCGCGCCCCAGCCCATCAGACTGGCGTCGGTCGTGACAATGACCCACTCTGGTCTGCGGAATGTCATCCCTTGTGACAGGTTGTCCAGGGACAGCCACCAACGGAGTGAGTCTCTGGTCCTCTGATTTACTTGTATCTTCGGAGACAAGTCTGTATAGTCCCCATTCCACTGACTGAGCATGCACAGTTGAAATGGTCTTAGATGAATGCGCGCAAAAGGAACTATGTCCATTGCCGCTACCATCAACCCGATCACTTCCATGCACTGAGCTATGGAAGGAAGAGGAACGGAATGAAGTATCCGACAAGAGTCTAGAAGCTTTGTTTTTCTGGCCTCTGTCAGAAAAATCCTCATTTCTAAGGAGTCTATTATTGTTCCCAAGAAGGGAACCCTTGTTGACGGGGATAGAGAACTCTTTTCCACGTTCACTTTCCACCCGTGAGATCTGAGAAAGGCCAGGACAATGTCCGTGTGAGCCTTTGCTTGAGGAAGGGACGACGCTTGAATCAGAATGTCGTCCAAGTAAGGTACTACAGCAATGCCCCTTGGTCTTAGCACAGCTAGAAGGGACCCTAGTACCTTTGTGAAAATCCTTGGAGCAGTGGCTAATCCGAAAGGAAGCGCCACGAACTGGTAATGTTTGTCCAGGAATGCGAACCTTAGGAACCGATGATGTTCCTTGTGGATAGGAATATGTAGATACGCATCCTTTAAATCCACCGTGGTCATGAATTGACCTTCCTGGATGGAAGGAAGAATAGTTCGAATGGTTTCCATCTTGAACGATGGAACCTTGAGAAACTTGTTTAAGATCTTGAGATCTAAGATTGGTCTGAACGTTCCCTCTTTTTTGGGAACTATGAACAGATTGGAGTAGAACCCCATCCCTTGTTTTCTTAATGGAACAGGATGAATCACTCCCATTTTTAACAGGTCTTCTACACAATGTAAGAATGCCTGTCTTTTTATGTGGTCTGAAGACAACTGAGACCTGTGGAACCTCCCCCTTGGGGGAAGTCCCTTGAATTCCAGAAGATAACCTTGGGAGACTATTTCTAGCGCCCAAGGATCCAGAACATCTCTTGCCCAAGCCTGAGCGAAGAGAGAGAGTCTGCCCCCCACCAGATCCGGTCCCGGATCGGGGGCCAACATTTCATGCTGTCTTGGTAGCAGTGGCAGGTTTCTTGGCCTGCTTTCCCTTGTTCCAGCCTTGCATTGGTCTCCAAGCTGGCTTGGCTTGAGAAGTATTACCCTCTTGCTTAGAGGACGTAGCACCTTGGGCTGGTCCGTTTCTACGAAAGGGACGAAAATAAGGTTTATTTTTTGCCTTGAAAGGCCGATCCTGAGGAAGGGCGTGGCCCTTACCCCCAGTGATATCAGAGATAATCTCTTTCAAGTCAGGGCCAAACAGCGTTTTCCCCTTGAAAGGAATGTTAAGTAGCTTGTTCTTGGAAGACGCATCAGCCGACCAAGATTTCAACCAAAGCGCTCTGCGCGCCACGATAGCAAACCCAGAATTCTTAGCCGCTAACCTAGCCAATTGCAAAGTGGCGTCTAGGGTGAAAGAATTAGCCAATTTGAGAGCATTGATTCTGTCCATAATCTCCTCCAAAGGAGGAGAATCACTATCGACCGCTCTTATCAGATCATCGAACCAGAAACATGCGGCTGTAGCGACAGGGACAATGCATGAAATTGGTTGTAGAAGGTAACCTTGCTGAACAAACATCTTTTTAAGCAAACCTTCTAATTTTTTATCCATAGGATCTTTGAAAGCACAACTATCCTCTATGGGTATAGTGGTGCGTTTGTTTAAAGTGGAAACCGCTCCCTCGACCTTGGGGACTGTCTGCCATAAGTCCTTTCTGGGGTCGACCATAGGAAACAATTTTTTAAATATGGGGGGAGGGACGAAAGGAATACCGGGCCTTTCCCATTCTTTATTAACAATGTCCGCCACCCGCTTGGGTATAGGAAAAGCTTCTGGGAGCCCCGGCACCTCTAGGAACTTGTCCATTTTACAAAGTTTCTCTGGGATGACCAACTTGTCACAATCATCCAGAGTGGATAATACCTCCTTAAGCAGAATGCGGAGATGTTCCAACTTAAATTTAAATGCAATCACATCAGGTTCAGCCTGTTGAGAAATGTTCCCTGAATCAGTAATTTCTCCCTCAGACAAAACCTCCCTGGCCCCATCAGACTGGGTTAGGGGCCCTTCAGAAATATTATTATCAGCGTCGTCATGCTCTTCAGTATCTAAAACAGAGCAGCCGCGCTTACGCTGATAAGTGTTCATTTTGGCTAAAATGTTTTTGACAGAATTATCCATTACAGCCGTTAATTGTTGCATAGTAAGGAGTATTGGCGCGCTAGATGTACTAGGGGCCTCCTGAGTGGGCAAGACTCGTGTAGACGAAGGAGGGAATGATGCAGTACCATGCTTACTCCCCTCACTTGAGGAATCATCTTGGGCATCATTATCATTATCACATAAATCACATTTATTTAAATGAATAGGAATTCTGGCTTCCCCACATTCAGAACACAGTCTATCTGGTAGTTCAGACATGTTAAACAGGCATAAACTTGATAACAAAGTACAAAAAACGTTTTAAAATAAAACCGTTACTGTCACTTTAAATTTTAAACTGAACACACTTTATTACTGCAATTGCGAAAAAACATGAAGGAATTGTTCAAAATTCACCAAATTTTCACCACAGTGTCTTAAAGCCTTAAAAGTATTGCACACCAAATTTGGAAGCTTTAACCCTTAAAATAACGGAACCGGAGCCGTTTTGAACTTTAACCCCTTTACAGTCCCTGGTATCTGCTTTGCTGAGACCCAACCAAGCCCAAAGGGGAATACGATACCAAATGACGCCTTCAGAAAGTCTTTTCTAAGTATCAGAGCTCCTCTCACATGCGACTGCATGCCATGCCTCTCAAAAACAAGTGCGCCACACCGGCGCGAAAATGAGGCTCTGCTTATGCTTTGGGAAAGCCCCTAAGAATAAGGTGTCTAAAACAGTGCCTGCCGATATTATTATATCAAAATACCCAGATAAAATGATTCCTCAAGGCTAAATATGTGTTAATAATGAATCGATTTAGCCCAGAAAAAGTCTACAGTTTTAATAAGCCCTTGTGAAGCCCTTATTTACGATCGTAATAAACATGGCTTACCGGATCCCATAGGGAAAATGACAGCTTCCAGCATTACATTGTCTTGTTAGAATGTGTCATACCTCAAGCAGCAAGAGACTGCACACTGTTCCCCCAACTGAAGTTAATTGCTCTCAACAGTCCTGTGTGGAACAGCCATGGATTTTAGTGACGGTTGCTAAAATCATTTTCCTCATACAAACAGAAATCTTCATCTCTTTTCTGTTTCTGAGTAAATAGTACATACCAGCACTATTTCAAAATAACAAACTCTTGATTGAATAATAAAAACTACAGTTAAACACTAAAAAACTCTAAGCCATCTCCGTGGAGATGTTGCCTGTACAACGGCAAAGAGAATGACTGGGGTAGGCGGAGCCTAGGAGGGATCATGTGACCAGCTTTGCTGGGCTCTTTGCCATTTCCTGTTGGGGAAGAGAATATCCCACAAGTAAGGATGACGCCGTGGACCGGACACACCTATGTTGGAGAAATACCGTTTTTCTCGCCATTAAATTAACTTTCTAAAGAAACCATTATTTTCATCATATCATTTATTATAAAAAATATAATGAAAAAATGTAAAAAAAACCCCACACTTTTTCTAACTTTGACCCCCCAAATCTGTTACATATCTACAGCCACCAAAAAACACCCATGCTAAATAGTTTCTAAATTTTGTCCTGAGTTTAGAAATACCCAATGTTTACATGTTCTTTGCTTTTTTTTTGCAAATTATAGGGCGATAAATCACTTTGCTATTTCCAAAGCATTTTTTTCACAAAATTACGCTAGTTACATTGGAACACTGAGATCAGTCAGGATTCCCTGAATATCCCTTTACATGAATATATTTTTTTTTTAGTAGACAACCCAAAGTATTGATTTAAGCCCATTTTGGTATATTTCATGCCACCATTTCATCGCCAAAAGCGATCAAATAAAACAAAGCGTTAACTTTTTCACAAACTTTAGGTTTCTTACTGAAATAATTTACAAACAGCTTGTGCAATTATGGCACAAATGGTTGTAAATGCTTCTCTGGGATCCCCTTTGTTCAGAAACAGCAGACATACATGGCTTTGGCGTTGCTTTTTGGTAATTAGAAGGCAGCTAAATACAGCTGCGCAACCACACGTATATTATGCCCAGCAGTGAAGGGGTTAATTAGGGAGCCTGTAGGGAGCTTGTAGGGTTAATTTTAGCTTTAGTGTAGTAGACAACCCACAGTATTGATCTAGGCCCATTTTGGTATATTTCATGCCACCATTTCACTGCCAAATGCAATCAAATAAAAAAAATTGTTAACTTTTTTCAGAATTTTAGGTTTCTCACTGAAATTATTTACAAACAGTTAATGCAATCATGGCACAAATGGTTGTAAATGCTTCTCTGGGATCCCCTTTGTTCAGAAATAGCAGACATATATGGCTTTGGCGTTGCTTTTTGGTAATTAGAAGGCCGCTAACTGCTGCTGCGCACCACACGTGTATTATGTCTAGCAGTGAAGGGGTTAATTAGGGAGCTTGTAGGGTTAATTTTAGTTTTAGTGTAGAGCTCAGCCTCCCACCTGACAAATCCCACACCCTGATCCCTCCCAAATAGCTCTCTTCCCTCCCCCACAATTGTCCGCCATCTTAAGTACTGGCAGAAAGTCTTCCAGTACTAAAATAAAATATTATTCTGCCTTGTAGGATCTTCCCTTAGCCCCCAACCTCCCTGATTCCCCCCCCCTTTCCCAAAAACAGCTCTCTGTGCCTCCCCCCTCGACCTACTGGCCTCCATCTTAGGTACTGGCAGCTGTCTGCCAGTACCCATTTTCAACAAATGTGCCCTTTTTTTTAAAAATAGAATCCCCCTATTTTTTGTAGTGTAGCTCCCCCCTCAATACCCTACCCCTTCCCCCTCCGGGGAGCTCGCTACGCTAGATTACCTGTTTACAGTAAGCAGCATCACTGTTTCAGTTGAGCAAATAGCGGAGCGAGCTGCACGTGCGCAGTTGCACTTCAAGGCTAAGTCAGCTAATAGAAGCACGGGAGCGTGCTGTAAGTAAATTGCATAGGGCGCATTGTGAGGCTCCTATTGGCTGGAAGAGCTGCCAGTCAAATTCCACACTAAGAAAATCTATGACAGAGGCTGTATCAAAGCAGGTAACGGAGCCTCACAATAATGGTGTTTTATAGAAGTTTTATTCGATTTTGAAGAAAATAAGCACCTCAATATGCTTATAATTACCAGAGCTTTCAATATATCTAAAGTTACTGAGGTGACTTTACCATCACTTTACGTGCTACTGGAGGTCATTTTTCAGTGAGAAAGTCATGCATATTATATTTATTGTTTTCAGAAGACCCAGCAGATTCAAACTATACCATTATTTTATGCAGATATCATGAAGTCTAAAAAACGTGCAATTTTTTACTAAAATTTTAATATACAAGGTTATAAAACAATAGTGTGTGTGTGTGTTTTCCCCTGAACTCAAAAGTAAGGAAGAGTTATCCTCATATAAACAAAGGGCTTTTGATATCTTTATGGATCTTTGACCTGCACATAGGGACTCCCATGAGCCTCTATGAAAATACACGTGATCACCTGGCTATTAAAACCTATATTGGGGCTTTAATTTAAGAGAGTCTTAGGGTCTTTAAAACAAGGGGTCTTGGGAGTTTCTATGCCTTTTTGATGGCCTGTTAGAGGGATATTTATATGTTGTGCTTAAAAACATGTGTACTTTTATTTTTAATTAGAAGTCCCCAAGACACACTTACTTTTAACCAGTGGGTCTTAATGGAGCTGAGATAGAGGGGTTTGAACAGCAACCCCTCCATCCATCTACCTTAAAGGAAAAGTCTAGTCAAAAATAAACATTTGGGATGCAATTTTAAGCAACTTTCTAATTTACTCCTATTATTCCTTTTTCTTTGTTCTCTTGGTATCTTTATTTGAATGTTAGCTTAGGAGCCAGCCCATTTTTTTCAGCACCTAGGATGTGCTTGCTGATTGGTAGCTACATTTAGACACCAATACGAAAGTGCTACCCAGGTGCTGAACCAAAATGGGCTGGCTTCTATGCTTACATTCAAATAAAGATACCAAGAGAACAAAGAAAAATTGATAATAGAAGTAAATTAGAAAGTTGGCTAAAATTGCACGCTCTATATCTGAATCAGTTTCATTTTGACTAGACTATCCCTTTAAGCCCTCTTGTGCTTCCCGGCACTTCTGGATGCCCTAAAGTGGTGCCAGAGTCCACCCCAAATGGAGCCTTATGTTAGTGATATGTCCTGATTGATACCAAGGATGTTAAACTGACATAAATCTCCAGATTAAGCATCAGAAAAAACAGAATTTATGCTTACCTGATAAATTACTTTCTCCAACGATGTGTCCGGTCCACGGCGTCATCCTTACTTGTGGGATATTCTCTTCCCCAACAGGAAATGGCAAAGAGTCCCAGCAAAGCTGGTCACATGATCCCTCCTAGGCTCCGCCCACCCCAGTCATTCGACCGACGGACAGGAGGAAATATATATAGGAGAAACCATATGATACCGTGGTGACTGTAGTTAGAGAAAATAATTCATCAGACCTGATTAAAAAACCAGGGCGGGCCGTGGACCGGACACACCGTTGGATAAAGTAATTTATCAGGTAAGCATAAATTCTGTTTTCTCCAACATTGGTGTGTCCGGTCCACGGCGTCATCCTTACTTGTGGGAACCAATACCAAAGCTTTAGGACACGGATGAAGGGAGGGAGCAAATCAGGTCACCTAAATGGAAGGCACCACGGCTTGCAAAACCTTTCTCCCAAAATTAGCCTCCGAAGAAACAAAAGTATCAAATTTGTAAAATTTGGCAAAAGTGTGCAGTGAAGACCAAGTCGCTGCCTTACATATCTGGTCAACAGAAGCCTCGTTCTTGAAGGCCCATGTGGAAGCCACAGCCCTAGTGGAGTGAGCTGTGATTCTTTCAGGAGGCTGCCGTCCGGCAGTCTCATAAGCCAATCGGATAATGCTTTTAAGCCAAAAGGAAAGAGAGGTAGAAGTCGCTTTTTGACCTCTCCTTTTACCAGAATAAACAACAAACAAGGAAGATGTTTGTCTGAAATCTTTAGTAGCCTCTAAATAGAATTTTAGAGCACGGACTACGTCCAAATTGTGTAACAAACGTTCCTTCTTTGAAACTGGATTCGGATACAAAGAAGGTACAACTATCTCCTGGTTAATATTTTTGTTGGAAACAACTTTCGGAAGAAAACCAGGCTTAGTATGCAAAACCACCTTATCTGCATGGAACACCAGATAGGGCGGAGAACACTGCAGAGCAGATAACTCTGAAACTCTTCTAGCAGAAGAAATTGCAACCAAAAACAAAACTTTCCAAGATAGTAACTTAATATCTACGGAATGTAAGGGTTCAAACGGAACTCCTTGAAGAACTGAAAGAACTAGATTTAGACTCCAGGGAGGAGTCAAAGGTCTGTAAACAGGCTTGATCCTAACCAGAGCCTGAACAAATGCTTGAACATCTGGCAGCCAGTCTTTTGTGAAGTAAAACAGATAAAGCAGAGATCTGTCCCTTTAGAGAACTTGCAGATAATCCTTTCTCCAAACCTTCTTGTAGAAAGGATAGAATCTTAGGAATTCTTATCTTGTTCCATGGGAATCCTTTAGATTCACACCAACAGATATATTTTTTCCATATTTTATGGTAAATTTTTCTAGTTACAGGCTTTCTAGCCTGAATCAGAGTATCTATTACAGAATCTGAAAACCCACGCTTTGATAAAATCAAGCGTTCAATCTCCAAGCCGTCAGTTGGAGGGAAACCAGATTCGGATGTTCGAATGGACCCTGAACAAGAAGGTCCTGTCTCAAAGGTAGCTTCCATGGTGGAGCTGATGACATATTCACCAGGTCTGCATACCAAGTCCTGCGTGGCCACGCAGGAGCTATCAAGATCACCGAGGCCCTCTCCTGATTGATCCTGGCTACCAGCCTGGGGATGAGAGGAAACGGTGGGAATACATAAGCTAGGTTGAAGGTCCAAGGTGCTACTAGTGCATCTACTAGAGTCGCCTTGGGATCCCTGGATCTGGACCCATAGCAAGGAACCTTGAAGTTCTGACGAGACGCCATCAGATCCATGTCTGGAATGCCCCATAATTGAGTTATTTGGGCAAAGATTTCCGGATGGAGTTCCCACTCCCCCGGATGGAATGTCTGACGACTCAGAAAATCCGCTTCCCAATTTTCCACTCCTGGGATGTGGATCGCAGACAAGTGGCAGGAGTGATCCTCCGCCCATTGAATTATCTTGGTCACTTCTTTCATCTCCAGGGAACTCCTTGTTCCCCCCTGATGATTGATATATGCAACGGTCGTCATGTTGTCTGACTGAAACCTTATGAATTTGGCCTTTGCTAGTTGAGGCCAAGCTCTGAGAGCATTGAATATCGCTCTCAGTTCCAGAATGTTTATCGGGAGACGAGACTCTTTCTGAGACCATAGACCCTGAGCTTTCAGGGATTCCCAGACCGCGCCCCAGCCCACTAGGCTGGCGTCGGTCGTGACAATGACCCACTCTGGTCTGCGGAAGCTCATTCCCTGTGACAGATTGTCCAGGGTCAGCCACCAACGGAGTGAATCTCTGGTCTTTTGATCTACTTGAATCGTCTGAGACAAGTCTGTATAATCCCCATTCCACTGTCTGAGCATGCACAGTTGTAATGGTCTTAGATGAATTCGTGCAAAAGGAACTATGTCCATTGTTGCAACCATCAATCCTATTACTTCCATGCACTGCGCTATGGAAGGACGAGGAACAGAATGAAGTACTTGACAAGAGCTTAGAAGTTTTGATTTTCTGACCTCTGTCAGAAAAATCCTCATTTCTAAGGAATCTATTATTGTTCCCAAGAAGGGAACTCTTGTTGACGGGGACAGAGAACTTTTTTCTTTGTTCACCTTCCATCCGTGAGATCTGAGAAAGGCTAGGACGATGTCCGTATGAGCCTTTGCTTTTGACAGGGACGACGCTTGAATCAGGATGTCGTCCAAGTTAGGTACTACTGCAATGCCCCTTGGTCTTAGAACCGCTAGAAGGGACCCTAGTACCTTTGTGAAAATCCTTGGAGCAGTGGCTAATCCGAATGGAAGTGCCACAAACTGGTAATGCTTGTCCAGAAAAGCGAACCTTAGGAACTGATGATGTTCCTTGTGGATAGGAATATGTAGGTACGCATCCTTTAAATCCACGGTAGTCATAAATTGATTTTCCTGGATAGTAGGTAGGATCGTTCGAATAGTTTCCATTTTGAACGATGGTACCCTGAGAAATTTGTTTAGGATCTTTAGATCCAAAATTGGTCTGAATGTTCCCTCTTTTTTGGGAACTATGAACAGATTGGAATAAAATCCCATTCGTTGTTCTCTTATTGGAACTGGATGTATCACTCCCATCTTTAACAGGTCTTCTACACAATGTAAGAATGCCTGTCTCTTTATTTGGTTTGAAGATAATTGAGACCTGTGGAACCTTCCCCTTGGGGGTAGTTCCTTGAATTCCAGGAGATAACCTTGAGAAACTATTTCTAGCGCCCAAGGATCCTGAACATCTCTTGCCCAAGCCTGAGCAAAGAAAGAAAGTCTGCCCCCCACTAGATCCGGTCCCGGATCGGGGGCTATCCCTTCATGCTGTTTTGGTAGCAGTGGTAGGCTTCTTGGCCTGCTTACCCTTGTTCCAGCCTTGCATTGGTTTCCAGGCTGGTTTGGGTTGTGAAGTATTACCCTCTTGCTTAGAGGATACAGAATTAGAGGCTGGTCCGTTTCTGCGAAAGGGACGAAAATTAGGCTTATTTTTAGCCTTAAAAGACCTATCCTGTGGGAGGGTGTGGCCCTTTCCCCCAGTGATGTCTGAAATAATCTCTTTCAAATCAGGTCCAAATAATGTTTTACCTTTGAAAGGAATGTTAAGCAATTTTGTCTTGGAAGACACATCCGCTGACCAAGACTTTAGCCAAAGCGCTCTGCGCGCCACGATAGCAAACCCTGAATTTTTCGCCGCTAATCTAGCTAATTGCAAAGCGGCATCTAAAACAAAAGAGTTAGCCAATTTAAGTGCTTGAACTCTGTCCATAACCTCCTCATACGAAGTTTCTTTACTGAGCGACTTTTCTAGTTCCTCGAACCAGAAACACGCTGCCGTAGTGACAGGAACAATGCATGAAATTGGTTGTAGAAGGTAACCTTGCTGTACAAAAATCTTTTTAAGCAAACCCTCTAATTTCTTATCCATAGGATCTTTGAAAGCACAACTATCTTCGATAGGAATAGTAGTGCGTTTGTTTAGAGTAGAAACCGCCCCCTCGACCTTGGGGACTGTCTGCCATAAGTCCTTTCTGGGGTCGACTATAGGAAATAATTTCTTAAATATAGGGGGGGGAACAAAAGGTATGCCGGGCCTTTCCCACTCTTTATTTACTATGTCCACCACCCGCTTGGGTATAGGAAAAGCGTCGGGGGGCACCGGAACCTCTAGGAACTTGTCCATCTTACATAATTTCTCTGGAATGACCAAATTGTCACAATCATCCAGAGTAGATAACACCTCCTTAAGCAGTGCGCGGAGATGTTCTAATTTAAATTTAAATGTCACAACATCAGGTTCAGCTTGATGAGAAATTTTTCCTGAATCTGAGATTTCTCCATCAGACAAAACCTCCCTCATGGCCCCTTGAGATTGGTGTGAGGGTATGTCAGAACAGTTATCATCAGCGTCCTCTTGCTCTTCAGTGTTTAAAACAGAGCAATCGCGCTTTCTCTGATAAGAAGGCATTTTGGATAAAAGATTTGCTATGGAGTTATCCATTACAGCCGTTAATTGTTGCATGGTAATAAGTATTGGCGCACTAGATGTACTAGGGGCCTCCTGTGTGGGCATAACTGGTGTAGACACAGTAGGGGATGATGTAGTATCATGTTTACTCCCCTCATTTGAGGAATCATCTTGGGCAATATCATTATCTGTGGCATTACTGTCCTTACTTTGTTTGGACACTATGGCACAATTATCACATAAATTTAAATGGGGAGACACATTGGCTTTCATACATATAGAACATAGCTTATCTGATGGTACAGACATGTTAAACAGGCTTAAACTTGTCAACAAAGCACAAAAAACGTTTTAAAATAAAACCGTTACTGTCACTTTAAATTTCAAACTGAAAACACTTTATTACTGAATATGTGAAAAAGTATGAAGGAATTGTTCAAAATTCACCAAAATTTCACCACAGTGTCATAAAGCATTAAAAGTATTGCACACCAAATTTCAGAGCTTTAACCCTTAAATTAACGGAACTATACAGTCCCAGCTATATGCTTTGCTGAGACCCAACCAAGCCCAGAGGGGAATACGATACCAAATGACGCCTTCTAGAAGCTTTTTTAGTGATTCTTAGATCCTCACACATGCATCTGCATGCCTTGCTCTCCAAAAACAACTGCGCAGTAATGGCGCGAAAATGAGGCTGAGTCTATAACTAGAAAGTCCCCCAGACTAAAAAAGGTGTCCAACACAGTGCCTGCCATTTTTTAAACGTTCCCCAAGATTATAATGCCAATTATTAGCTACAATCTGCATAATATGCCCCAATAAAGCAATCGTTTTAGCCCATAAAAATGTCTACCAGTTTTTAAGCCCTTTTTTAAGCCCTTTATTCTTTTATATTTGACTAAGAAAATGGCTTACCGGTCCCCATGAGGGGAAATGACAGCCTTCCAGCATTACATGGTCTTGTTAGAAATATGGCTAGTCATACCTTAAGCAGAAAGGTCTGCTAACTGTTTCCCCCAACTGAAGTTACTTCATCTCAACAGTCCTGTGTGGAAACAGCAATCGATTTTAGTTACTGTCTGCTAAAATCATCTTCCTCTTACAAACAGAAATCTTCATCCTTTTCTGTTTCAGAGTAAATAGTACATACCAGCACTATTTTAAAATAACAAACACTTGATAGAAGAATAAAAACTACATTTAAACACCAAAAAACTCTTAACCATCTCCGTGGAGATGTTGCCTGTGCAACGGCAAAGAGAATGACTGGGGTGGGCGGAGCCTAGGAGGGATCATGTGACCAGCTTTGCTGGGACTCTTTGCCATTTCCTGTTGGGGAAGAGAATATCCCACAAGTAAGGATGACGCCGTGGACCGGACACACCAATGTTGGAGAAATGTGATTTAACACATTATATACTCAGAAACCACTAGGAAATAAAGGAGATAATTCACAGCAATGTGATAAGCTACAGCAACAACTGAACCTTCAGTCATTCAAGGAGTTACATAGCTGCTGAATAACACGCTCAGTGATGTAAACCCTTGATAGCAAAATGAAAACAGGAAGGAATCAAGGTAGAGGATGCTCAGACAGAAAACTGACAAGTGCTGCTGTAATGCAACACACCACCAATGTATGAGGTGTCACTCCCCTGCACCAATACCCAGGAATAGAAGCAGCACACTTTACTGGCTACCAAAGCCCATATTCTAGGCACCATAGTGCACAGGATTTGTTGAGCCCTAAAACAAATTAGTTGTATAGAGATTACTTAGAGCTGAGCAGCAGCTAATGTACACAAGGCCTCTAAAAAGGTATATATAGTACATTGCAGTGAGTTTTCCATCGGGGCTAACCTAATGCTGTTCTTGCTTTGCAAATATCTGTAAATTTATACAGTTAAATGAAACATCATAATGTTAAGAAGCATTTGTTTAAAACACATATAAAACAATTTATGCTTACCTTATTCATTTCTTTCATAGTGGGAATTACTCTTCCCTGCCACTATGATGAGGCAAAGATTCCCAAACACCACAAACTCTATAAAACCCCAGGAAAAACACTGGGTGGGATCTCGTGGAATCTCACCACGATGAAAGAGATTTATTTATCATCATCAGGTAAGCATAAATTATGTTTTCTATTATACAGGCGGTGAGAGTCCACGATCCATTACTGCTGGGTATTATAGTTATAATACCAAAGCAGTGGAGTCCACGAGTTATGAAACAAAGGGTAGGATTTAAGAAATATCTTTTTCACTGAAAAAAAAAAACATGCAAGGAAAACATAACCAACATGCACATAATCATCCTGAGACAACCACCTAAGGACGCCTTAACAACAAATTCCTGTTGGATACTGACACATGAAATAACACTAGGAAAGAAAATCAAATCTAGTCCTAAGAAACTGCCTTATCCTAAAAAAAAGAGATAAGGTCGAACACATAAAAGGGGTAGCCAACTCAGAAAGCTGTTTTTAGATGAAAAATAGAAGGTAAAAGAAACAAAACCTAATGCCTAAGCATGCAAAACCCGCAAAACCCTCAAAACCAAAATAAAACTCCAAGAAGGAGAAAATAGGTTTAACAAGAGACCAACTCTAGCCATAGCTAGAAAAACGATATGAATATCTGAAAGATTAGCAAACTTCCAAGGGGAAAGAACTGTAATCTGACCCTTTAAAATCAACTGCCGAATAAACACTTATCCAATCCATCCTGCAAAAAAGCCTAGGAATTCTGAAAAAAATGCCAGGAGAAAAAAAATAAAGGTCCTCTAAACCTTATAATAAAGCTTACTAAATACAGGCTCACAAACCTGTATCAGTGTCAATAACATAAACTTAGAACCTTATCTGCTTAAGAACTATTCATTCAATCTTTATGCCACCAGGCTTAGAGATTTGAGACTAAAAATCTGAAATGCAAAGGAAAACCCAAAAAAGGGCAACTGGGCATCTGAACTAGATTTGCATACAGACGATCAATCTAGACTAATGAGGCAACCACCGTGAAAGAAGAACCAGAGGTGAAGTTAGTTGAAATAACCAAACCAAGAAACTACCTAAGCAACCACAAACACAGCTTGAGGATCCATGCACCTCACACAGTAACTGGAGTCAGAAAATAAACAAAAGACCATCAGATCTATCTCTGGGAGACCCCTCTCTGATAGAAAATATCCAGATGAAGAGACCACTCTTGTGGATGCTGAGACTAACACCTGAGAAAAACTGATTCCCAGTTGATCACTCCAGGAATATGAACAGCAGAAAATAAATAACTGTTGGCATCTGCCCATGAAATAATTCACAATACTTCCCTCATGGCCAGGGAACGGAGAGTTCCTCCCCTGAAGAATGACATATGCTACTGCTGAAATAAAGTCTAACTGAAATCGGAGATAAGACTCCCTTTCCAACAGAGGCCAACTCTGAAAATTCCTTGCTCCAGAGGAAACCAAAAAAAAAAACCTTGCATTCTCTGAAACCCCTAGATGCCCCCCCATCCTGAAAGACTTGTATCTGTAAAGAATATAGATCCAACAAAAACAGGCCCACTGCAAAAAAGCTGCTAATACAACCTCCTAGACAGACTGTCTCAATCTGAAATCTAGAAGATATAGAGAATGACCCCTACATCACTGCCGAAGCATACAAAGCTGAAGAGGCTTTATGAGAAAGAGAGTAAAACGGAATAGTATTTGAAACCACCAACACGTAACCTAACACCTCCATGCAAAGAGCAACTGAAGGAAAAGAAAGAAACAGATAGAATAGACAAATGGACACTGGCTTCATACTCCTAAAAACTGGCAAGTAAAGATTCATGAAAACTGAGAAACAACAATCTTAGTCAGAGGAACCAGTGAAATCTTTGGAAAATACAAGATTTATCCAACCATGATGCTGAAGAAAACATCAGTTTGAACCAAAATATATCACCCAGAAAAGGAAAAACTGCATTACTCTGAGTTCTGATAGCAGAAAAAAAGGGTACCAAGACCTAGGAAAATATTCTGAAAATGCTAGAACTGAAAAAATGCTAGACCAGAAAGGCAAACCTAGGAAACTGATGGTGTTCCTAAAGATTAGAAACATGAAGATAAACATCCCATAAAACTATTATAGACATAAACTGACCTTGCAAAATAAAAGGCAGAAAAACAAAATGTATGCTTACCAGATAAATCCCTTTCTTTCCTGGCAGGGAAAGTCCATGACTTCATTCCTTACTTAATACAACACATGGCCACCGGGAGGAGGCAAAGACACCCCAGCCAAAGGCTTAAATATCCCTCCCACTTCCCCTATCCCACCAGTCATTCAGCTGAGGGAACGAGGAAAGGTAGGAGAAACATCAGGGTATAAAGGTGCCAGAAGAAAAATAAAAAAGGGAGCCGCCCAAACAAAGAACCTACAGGCAGGTTCGTGGACTCTCCCTGCCAGGAAAGAAAGGAATTTATTTGGTAGGCATACATTTTGTTTTCTTTCCATAAGGCAGGGAGAGACCACAACTTTATTTCTTAATGTTGGGAAAACAATACCCAAACTCCAAAGGACACTGAAGGAATAACGGGAGGGAACAAAAAAGAGGCAGACCCTAATCTGAGGGCACCACGACCTGCAAAACCTTTCTCCCGAAAGTTGTTTCAGCTGAAGAAAACACTTGTAAAATTTAGAAAAGGTATGTAAGGAGGACCAGGTAGCTGCCTTACAAATCTGATCCATTGATGCTTCCTTCTTAAAAGCCCAGGAAGAAGCCACCGCTCTAGTGGAATGAGCCGTAATCCTCTCAGGAGGCTGTTCTCCAGCCGTCTCATAAGCTAGGCGGATAACACTCCTCAACCAGAAAGACAGGGAAGTCATAGTAGCCTTCAGCCCCTTACGCTTCCCTGTAAAGATTACAAACAAAGAGGAAGATTGTCTGAATTCCTTAGTAGCCTGAAGATAGAACTTCAAGGCATGAACCACATCCAGATTGTGAAGCAAGCGTTCCTTGGCTGGAGGAGGATTAGGACACAAGGAAGGAACAACAATTTCTTGATTAATCATACAGTCCGATACCACCTTAGGGACGAACCCTTATTTAGTACGTAAAACCACCTTATCAGCATGGAAAACAAAATAAGGGATAGTCGCATTGTAAAGCAGAAATCTCAGAAACTCTGAGTGCAGAGGCAATAGCCAGCAAAAAAAGAACCTTCCAAGATAACAATTTAATGTCAACAGTATGCATAGCCTCAAACGGAGCCTGCTGCAAAACACTAAAAACAAGATTGAGGCTCCAAGGCGGAGCCCTAGATCTAAACACAGGTCTGATCCTAGTCAGAGCCTTAACAAAGGACTGCACATCCGGAAGCTCAGCCAATCTCTTGCACAGTAACACCGACAGGGCCGATATCTGTCCCTTCAGGGAACTAGCAGATAGACCCTTCTCCAGTCCATCCTGGAGAAAAGATAAAATTCTGGCAAAATTAACCATAAGCCACACTCCACACTTTATGGTAGATACGACGAGTAACTGGCTTACGAGCTTGAACCAGAGTGACGATAAGACTCTCAGAGAACCCTCTCTTGGCTAAGTCTAAGCGTTCAATCTCAACCTCGACCCGTACCTGGGTAGCTTGGTATTGAGGCGGGATGCCATGAGATCTATCTCCGGCATCCCCCACTCGCTGCATATTTCTGCAACCACCTCTGGGTGGAGAGACCATTCCCCTGGGTAAAAGGATTGCCTGCTGAGAAAGTCCGCTTCCCAGTTGTCCACACTCGGAATTTGGATAGCTGACAGCGTACATCTGTGAGTCTCCGCCCACTCTAGTATCTGAGATACTTCTCTCATTGCCAAGGGACTTCTTGTTCCCCCCTGATAGTTGATGTAGGCCACCGAGGTTATATTGTCTAATTGGAATCTGATAAACTGGGACGAACCCAGAAAGGGCCAAGCCTTCAAGGCATTGAAGATTGCCTGGAGTTCCAATATATTGATCGGAAGGGAGGAGGACTCCTGAGTCCACAGTCCTTGTGCCTTCTTGGCAACCCAAACGGCTCCCCAGCCAGAAAGGCTTGCGTCCATAGTCACAATCTCCCAAGATGGTCTCAAGAAGCACGTGCCTAGGGACAGATGATCTGGACAGAGCCACCAAGAGAGCGAGTCTCTCGAAGGTTTCCCAGCACAATCTGTTGAGACAGATCTGAATGGCCGCTGTTCCATTGTCTCAGTATGCATAGTTGTAAGAGTCTGAGATGGAATCTGGCAAAAGGAATGATGTCCATACAGGACACCATGAGTCCGATCACCTCCATACACTGAGCCACTGAGGGTCTCAAGGAGGCCTGGAGAGCAAGACATGCAGTAGTTAGCTTTCAACGTCTCTGATCTATGAGGAATATTCTCATGGATATGGAGTCTATTATTGTCCCCAGGAAATTCACCCTTGCACTTGGAGTAAGAGAACTCTTTTCCACGTTTATCTTCTATCCATGTGATCGAAGAAGATTGAGAAGGGACTCTGAAAGATCTTCCGCTAGATGAAAAGATGGTGCCACCATATCGCCCAGGTAAGGTGCTACTGCAATACCTTGTGTTCTGCCAGCGACTAGAAGAGCCCCCCAGAACCTTTGTAAATATCCTTGGCAGCAGTAGTTAAGGCCAAACGAAAGAGCTATCAACTGGTCCAGAAAGGCAAACCTCAGGAACTGAAAAGGTTCCCTGTGTATTGGAACATTAAGGTATGCATCCTTCAGGTCTATGGTGGTCATAAACCGTCTTTCCTGAACCAGAGGAAAGATTGACCGTATTGTCTCCATCTTGAAAGAGGGAACACTCAGAAACTTGTTTAGGCACTTTAGGTCCAGAATTGGACGAAAAGTTCCCTCCTTCTTTGGAACCAAGAAAAGGTTTGAATAAAACCCCAAACCTCTTTCTGCTGTAGGTACCGGGACAATTACTCCTAGAGAGTAGAGATCTCGTACGCAACCTAAGAAGGCAGCCCCCGGTCTTGTAGACAGTCTGGAGAGTAGGAATCTGCCCCTGGGCAGATGAGATTTGAATCCTATCCGGTATCCCTGAGATACAACCTCCAGGACCCAAGGGTCATGTACATCCTGGAACCAACCGTCTGAAAAAAAGAGACACAGTCTGCCCCGCTACTCGATCCGATCCCGGATCGGGAGCCGCCCCTTCATGCTGATTTGCTCTCAGCTTGCTTCTTAGTCTATTTGGACTTATTCCAGGACAAAGCCAGCTTCCAAGTTACTCTTGGACTGCTCGGACTCGGATGAAGATTGCTGTCATTGTGATTTGTAAGAACGAAAGGAATGAAAATTAGACATTTGCCGTCCCTTAGGCCTATTTTTCTTATCCTGTGGTAGGAAGGCACCTTTCCCTTCGGTAACTGTAGAAATAATGTCCAGCCCTGGACCGAATAAAATCTTCCCCTTGAAAGGAAGAGAAAGGAGACTGGATTTAGAAATCATATCCGCAGGCCAAAACTTCAACCAGAGAGCCCGGTGGGCTAGGACTGCAAAGTCAGAAGCCTTTGCATATAGGCGAATAACCTGCATATTCACTTCACAGATGAAGGCGTTAGCAATTCTCAGAGCCTTAATTCTCTCCTGAATATCCTCGAGGGGAGTCTCCACCTATATCAGCTCAGACAGAGTGTCGCACCAGTAGGTAGCTGCTCCAGCAACCGGCGGATGAAATAAAAACCCTGTATGTTGAAACATCTTCCTCCGAAAGGTTTCCATTTTCTTATCCATAGGCTCTCTAAAAGAAGAACTATCCTCCAGAGGGATCGTAGTGCGCTTAGCCAGCGTAGAATAGCGCCATCCACCTTAGGGATGGAGTCCGACAAATCTAATTGAGAGTCAGGGAACGGGAATAATTTTTTTAAAAGTAGACGAGGGGGGAAAAAAAGTTCCTACTCTTTCCCATTCGTTACTAATAATGTTCAACATCGTAACTGGCACAGGAAATATTAGAAGGACCTTCCTGTCTTATTTAGGAATCTTAAGTTCCTCAGGGAGTGTAGTCTCTGGAACTTCTAGCGTAGACAGAACCTCCTTTAATAAAAAACGCAGATGCTCAATTTTAAATCTAAAGAATGGTTCCTCCGCTGAAGGAGGTAAGGAAACTGAAGTCTCCCTCTCAAGCTACAGAGGTTAACTCATCATCGGATAGCTGGGACATAGTAGCTAAATCCGACAAATATTTAGAGGACTCTAGGTCAGGAGAAATAGTTCAAAATTGAACAAAATTGAGCTAGTAGGCAAACCACGGCCTTCTCACAATATAAATAGGAATTATTAATCAGTAAAGAAGGAGCAGAACCTTCTTATGTAGTATCAGAGTCCTCCATAACTAAGATATATTCACAGAAAGACAGACAAAAAGAAACGCTTTTATTAAAAAAACAAAAACGGCACCTTTATAATCCCAATGGCTGGGGCACTCACCCCCTCCTAGACCCAGACAGCTAACAGTGAAAACGCTCTCCTTAGGAGTGATATCTGCAGCAGGATTGTAGGAAATGAAAAGGCCGCACCCGGTCATGTGGAGAGCTGTGAAAAAGGCGCTAAGCTATTATAAATTGCGCAACACTCAAAAACGTACGTGAAACCGATTTGTTCCAAGCCAAAAGCACACAGTCTATGGGCCCAATTTTTTTTACATTAAAGCAGTTATAAATAACCACTAGCTGTTCAAATAAATCTCCCTGAAGGAGATATTAACCCTTGATAGAGGCATAAAGGAACAACACTGTTACTCTGTACTTATTATTATTATTATCGGTTATTTGTAGAGCGCCAACAGATTTTGCAGCGCTATAAACAAAGGCGGAGTACAATAAAACAATTATATGGATCAAATGCCAAGAGTCGCACTGTTGTAGTCAGCTCTTAAGAAGGATCCATGCTGTGGAACAGGCACACCCTCTCAAGTGTGACAGTCTTGCAGCAACACTTCTGACATGGACTTAAGTGTGTAACAGCAAGCAGTGAAACTCGTCAACACTGATTGCTCAGGAGCTGTTAGGCTACAGTCTGGATAGGTTCTCAGAAATAGTTTCCCTGCATCTCCAAAATCTAATTTTCATCAATACTCTCACTGAGAGGCTGACATGATTACTTAAAACTCCAGTCCATTCTTGAAGGAAATATACCCATTACAGGACAATCCAAATCTTCTGACACTTCTCTGCCACCTCCTATAGTGACGAAAGGCAAATAATGACTGGGGGATGGGGGATAGGGGAAGTGGAAGGGATATTTAAGCCTTTGGCTGGGGTGCGTTTGCCTCCTCCTGGTGGCCAGGTGTTGTATTTCCCAACAGTAAGGAATGAAGTTGTGGACTCTCCCTGCCTTATGGACGAAAAGGACCCATTCAGAAGCAATCTGAAGTCTGCATGTATCTACAATTGTGGGGCTTGGTTGGGAGTCTGAAAATTAGCACAATGTTATTTAAAAACAAGCAAAACTAAAAATTTTCACAAAAATGCTCCCAAATGGGCTTTATAAATAGATCATCTACAAAACATTTATAAAAAGAAAAATCTAGTGTACAATGTCCCTTTAACCCTGGGAGACTATATTAAAATCCCAGGAATCCTGAATAGACTGAAACCAAACTTCCAGAAAGAAGCTTAAAGGCACACTGAAGCCATTTTTTTTCTTTTGTTATTCAGATAAAGCATGCAATTTTAAGCAACTTTCTAATTTACTCCTATTATCAAATTTTCTTCACTCTTGGTATCTTTATTTGAAAAGCAAGAATGTAAGTTTAGATGCCGGCCCATTTTTGGTGAACAACCTGGGTTGTTCTTGCTGATTGGTGGATAAATTCACCCACCAATAAACAAGTGCTGTCCAGGGTACTGAACCAAAAACAGCTTAGATGCCTTCTTTTTCAAATAAAGATAGCAAGAGAATGAAGAAAAACATAATTTATGCTTACCTGATAAATTTATTTCTCTTGTGGTGTATCCAGTCCACAGATCATCCATTACTTGTGGGATATTCTCCTTCCCAACAGGAAGCTGCAAGAGGATCACCCACAGCAGAGCTGTCTATATAGCTTCTCCCCTAACTGCCACCTCCAGTCATTCGACCGAAGACAAGCAAGAGAAAGGAGAAACCATAGGGTGCAGTGGTGACTGTAGTTTAAAAATAAAATATACCTGCCTTAAAATGACAGGGCGGGCCGTGGACTGGATACACCACAAGAGAAATAAATTTATCAGGTAAGCATAAATTATGTTTTCTCTTGTAAGGTGTATCCAGTCCACGGATCATCCATTACTTGTGGGATACCAATACCAAAGCTAAAGTACACGGATGAAGGGGGGGGACAAGGCAGGTACTTAAACGGAAGGTACCACTACCTGTAAAACCTTTCTCCCAAAAATAGCCTCCGAAGAAGCAAAAGTATCAAATTTATAAAACTTTGAAAAGACCAAGTCACCGCCTTGCAAATCTGTTCAACAGAAGCCTCATTTTTAAAAGCCTATGTGGAAGCCACAGCTCTAGTAGAATGAGCTGTAATCTTTTCAGGAGGCTGCTGTCCAGCAGTCTCATAAGCTAAGCGTATTATACTTCTTAGCCAAAACGAAAGAGAAGTTGCCGAAGCCTTTTGGCCTCTCCTCTGTCCAGAGTAGACAACAAACAAAGCAGATGTTTGACGAAAATCTTTAGTAGCTTGTAAATAAAACTTTAAAGCACGAACCACATCAAGATTGTGTAATAGACGTTCCTTCTTTGAAGAAGGATTAGGACACAATGACGGAACAACAATCCCATGATTGATATTCTTATTAGAAACCACCTTAGGTAAAAACCCAGGTTTGGTACGCAAAACTAACTTATCTGCATGGAAGATCAGATAAGGGGAATCACACTATAAGGCAGATAACTCGGAAACTCTACGAGCCGAGGAAATAGCTACCAAAAACAGAACTTTCCAAGAAAAAAGCTTGATATCTATGGAATGAAGAGGTTCAAACGGAACCCCTTGGAGAACTTTAAGAACCAAATTTAAACTCCATGGCGGAGCAACTGGTTTAAACACAGGCTTGATTCTAACTAAAGCCTGACAAAACGCCTGAACGTCTGGAACATCCGCCAGACGCTTGTGCAAAAGAATAGACAGAGCAGAAATCTGTCCCTTTAAGGAACTAGCTGACAATCCCTTTTCCAATCCTTCTTGGAGAAAAGATAATATCCTGGGAATCCTGACTTTACTCCATGAGTAACCCTTTGATTCACACCAATATTGATATTACGCCATATCTTATGATAGATTTTCCTGGTGACAGGCTTTCGTGCCTGAATTAAGGTATCAATAACTGACTCGGAGAAGCCACGCTTTGATAAAATCAAAGTCAGTCTCAGAGAAATTAGATTTGGATGGTTCAAAGGACCCTGAAGTAGAAGGTCCTGTCTCAGAGGCAGAGTCCATGGTGGAAGGGATGACATGTCCACCAGATCTGCATACCAAGTCCTGCGTGGCCACGCAGGTGCTATCAAAATCACTGATGCCCTCTCCTGCTTGATTTTGGCAATCAGATGAGGGAGCAGAGGAAACGGTGGAAACACATAAGCCAGGTTGAAAGACCAAGGCGCTGCTAGAGCATCTATCAGCGTAGCCCTGGGATCCCTGGACCTGGATCCGTAACAAGGAAGTTTGGCGTTCTGGCGAGACGCCATGAGATTCAGTTCTGGTTTGCCCCAACGTTGAACCAATTGTGCAAACACCTCCGGATGGAGTTCCCACTCCCCCGGATGAAAAGTCTGTCGACTTAGAAAATCCGCCTCCCAGTTCTCTACACCTGGGATATGGATAGCTGATAGGTGGCAAGAGTGAATCTCTGCCCAACTAATTATCTTTGAAACTTCCAACATCGCTAGGGAACTCCTTGTTCCCCCTTGATGGTTGATGTAAGCCACAGTAAGCCACAGTCATGATGTTGTCCGACTGAAATCTGATGAACCTCATTGTCACTAGCTGAGGCCAAGCCTGAAGAGCATTGAATATCGCTCTTAGTTCCAGAATGTTTATTGGAAGGAGGGTCTCCTCCTGAGTCCACGATCCCTGAGCCTTCAGGGAGTTCCAGACTGTCGTTACTATTGTCCAATCTGGCCTGCGAAAGGTCATACCTTTGGACAGATGGACCCGAGATAGCCACCAGAGAAGAGAATCCCTGGTCTCTTGATCCAGATTTAGTAGAGGGGACAAATCTGTGTAATCCCCATTCCACTGACTGAGCATGCAGAGTTGCAGCGGTCTGAGATGTAGACGGGCAAACGGCACTATGTCCATTGCCGCTACCATTAAGCCGATTACTTCCATACACTGAGCCACCGAAGGGCGAGAAGTAGAGTAAAGAACATGGCAAGA
Source organism: Bombina bombina (assembly GCF_027579735.1). Classification (NCBI taxonomy): domain Eukaryota; kingdom Metazoa; phylum Chordata; class Amphibia; order Anura; family Bombinatoridae; genus Bombina; species Bombina bombina. Next base: position 353,647,526 of record NC_069505.1, on the reverse strand, counting down.
ATTTAGAAGTTTTGATAACCTGGTCTCTGTCAGGTAAATCCTCATTTCTACAGAATCTATCAGAGTTCCCAGAAAGGAAACTCTTGTGAGAGGGGATAAAGAACTCTTCTCTTCGTTCACTTTCCACCCGTGCGACCACAGCCCCGCGGCCTTAGGACCGCCAGAAGTGACCCCAGAACCTTCGTAAAGATTCTTGGAGCTGTAGCTAACCCAAAGGGAAGAGCTACAAACTGGTAATGCCTGTCCAGGAAGGTAAACCTGAGAAACTGATGATGATCCTTGTGAATCGGAATGTGAAGATAAGCATCCTTTAAATCCACTGTAGTCATGTATTAACCCTCCTGGATCATAGGTAGGATGGTACGAATAGTCTCCATCTTGAATGATGGGACCCTGAGAAATTTGTTTAGGATCTTGAGATCTAAGATTGGTCTGAATGTTCCCTCCTTCTTGGGAACCACAAACCGATTTGAATAGAAGCCTTGTCCCTGTTGATCCTTTGGAACTGGGTGGATCACTCCCATAACTTGGAGGTCTTGGACACAATGTAAGAATGCCTCTCTCTTTATCTGGTTTGCAGATAATTGTGAAAGGTGAAATCTCCCTTTTGGAGGGGAAGCTTTGAAGTCCAGAAGATATCCCTGGGACACAATTTCCAACGCCCAGGGATCCTGGACATCTCTTGCCCAAGCCTGGGCGAAGATAGAAAGTCTGCCCCCTACTAGATCCGTTACCGGATCGGGGGTCAATACTTCATGCTGTCTTAGAGGCAGCAGCAGGCTTTTTGGCCTGCTTACCTTTGTTCCAAGCCTGGTTAGGTCTCCAGACCGACTTGGACTGGGCAAAAGTTCCCTCTTGTTTTGTATTAGAGGAAGTTGAAGCCGCGCTCGTCTTAAAGTTTCGAAAGGCACGAAAAACAGAATTTATGTTTACCTGATAAATTACTTTCTCCAACGGTGTGTCCGGTCCACGGCGTCATCCTTACTTGTGGGATATTCTCTTCCCCAACAGGAAATGGCAAAGAGCCCAGCAAAGCTGGTCACATGATCCCTCCTAGGCTCCGCCTACCCCAGTCATTCGACCGACGTTAAGGAGGAATATTTGCATAGGAGAAACCATATGGTACCGTGGTGACTGTAGTTAAAGAAAATAAATTATCAGACCTGATTAAAAAAACCAGGGCGGGCCGTGGACCGGACACACCGTTGGAGAAAGTAATTTATCAGGTAAACATAAATTCTGTTTTCTCCAACATAGGTGTGTCCGGTCCACGGCGTCATCCTTACTTGTGGGAACCAATACCAAAGCTTTAGGACACGGATGAAGGGAGGGAACAAATCAGGTCACCTAAATGGAAGGCACCACGGTTTGCAAAACCTTTCTCCCAAAAATAGCCTCAGAAGAAGCAAAAGTATCAAACTTGTAAAATTTGGTAAAAGTGTGCAGTGAAGACCAAGTCGCTGCCCTACATATCTGATCAACAGAAGCCTCGTTCTTGAAGGCCCATGTGGAAGCCACAGCCCTAGTGGAATGAGCTGTGATTCTTTCGGGAGGCTGCCGTCCGGCAGTCTCGTAAGCCAATCTGATGATGCTTTTAATCCAAAAAGAGAGAGAGGTAGAAGTTGCTTTTTGACCTCTCCTTTTACCGGAATAAACAACAAACAAGGAAGATGTTTGTCTAAAATCCTTTGTAGCTTCTAAATAGAATTTTAGAGCGCGAACAACATCCAAATTGTGCAACAAACGTTCCTTCTTTGAAACTGGTTTCGGACACAGAGAAGGTACGATAATCTCCTGGTTAATGTTTTTGTTAGAAACAACTTTTGGAAGAAAACCAGGTTTAGTACGTAAAACCACCTTATCTGCATGGAACACCAGATAAGGAGGAGAACACTGCAGAGCAGATAATTCTGAAACTCTTCTAGCAGAAGAAATTGCAACTAAAAACAAAACTTTCCAAGATAATAACTTAATATCAACGGAATGTAAGGGTTCAAACGGAACCCCCTGAAGAACTGAAAGAACTAAATTGAGACTCCAAGGAGGAGTCAAAGGTTTGTAAACAGGCTTAATTCTAACCAGAGCCTGAACAAAGGCTTGAACATCTGGCACAGCTGCCAGCTTTTTGTGAAGTAACACAGACAAGGCAGAAATCTGTCCCTTCAGGGAACTTGCAGATAATCCTTTTTCCAATCCTTCTTGAAGGAAGGATAGAATCTTAGGAATCTTAACCTTGTCCCAAGGGAATCCTTTAGATTCACACCAACAGATATATTTTTTCCAAATTTTGTGGTAAATCTTTCTAGTTACAGGCTTTCTGGCCTGAACAAGAGTATCGATAACAGAATCTGAGAACCCTCGCTTCGATAAGATCAAGCGTTCAATCTCCAAGCAGTCAGCTGGAGTGAAACCAGGTTCGGATGTTCGAACGGACCCTGAACAAGAAGGTCTCGTCTCAAAGGTAGCTTCCAAGGTGGAGCCGATGACATATTCACCAGATCTGCATACCAAGTCCTGCGTGGCCACGCAGGAGCTATCAAGATCACCGACGCCCTCTCCTGATTGATCCTGGCTACCAGCCTGGGGATGAGAGGAAACGGCGGGAACACATAAGCTAGTTTGAAGGTCCAAGGTGCTACTAGTGCATCCACTAGAGCCGCCTTGGGATCCCTGGATCTGGACCCGTAGCAAGGAACTTTGAAGTTCTGACGAGAGGCCATCAGATCCATGTCTGGAATGCCCCACAGCTGAGTGACTTGGGCAAAGATTTCCGGATGGAGTTCCCACTCCCCCGGATGCAATGTCTGATGACTCAGAAAATCCGCTTCCCAATTTTCCACTCCTGGGATGTGGATAGCGGACAGGTGGCAGGAGTGAGACTCCGCCCATAGAATGATTTTGGTCACTTCTTCCATCGCTAGGGAACTCCTTGTTCCCCCCTGATGGTTGATGTACGCAACAGTTGTCATGTTGTCTGATTGAAACCGTATGAACTGGGCCCTCGCTAGCTGAGGCCAAGCCTTGAGAGCATTGAATATCGCTCTCAGTTCCAGAATATTTATCGGTAGAAGAGATTCTTCCCGAGACCAAAGACCCTGAGCTTTCAGGGATCCCCAGACCGCGCCCCAGCCCATCAGACTGGCGTCGGTCGTGACAATGACCCACTCTGGTCTGCGGAATGTCATCCCTTGTGACAGGTTGTCCAGGGACAGCCACCAACGGAGTGAGTCTCTGGTCCTCTGATTTACTTGTATCTTCGGAGACAAGTCTGTATAATCCCCATTCCACTGACTGAGCATGCACAGTTGTATTGGTCTTAGATGAATGCGCGCAAAAGGAACTATGTCCATTGCCGCTACCATCAACCCGATCACTTCCATGCACTGAGCTATGGAAGGAAGAGGAACGGAATGAAGTATCCGACAAGAGTCTAGAAGCTTTGTTTTTCTGGCCTCTGTCAGAAATATCCTCATTTCTAAGGAGCCTATTATTGTTCCCAAGAAGGGAACCCTTGTTGACGGAGATAGAGAACTCTTTTCCACGTTCGCTTTCCATCCGTGAGATCTGAGAAAGGCCAGGACTATGTCCGTGTGAGCCTTTGCTTGAGGAAGGGACGACGCTTGAATCAGAATGTCGTCCAAATAAGGTACTACAGCAATGCCCCTTGGTCTTAGCACAGCTAGAAGGGACCCTAGTACCTTTGTGAAAATCCTTGGAGCAGTGGCTAATCCGAAAGGAAGCGCCACGAACTGGTAATGCTTGTCCAGGAATGCGAACCTTAGGAACCGATGATGTTCCTTGTGGATAGGAATATGTAGATACGCATCCTTTAAATCCACCGTGGTCATGAATTGACCTTCCTGGATGGAAGGAAGAATAGTTCGAATGGTTTCCATCTTGAACGATGGAACCCTGAGAAACTTGTTTAAGATCTTGAGATCTAAGATTGGTCTGAACGTTCCCTCTTTTTTGGGAACTATGAACAGATTGGAGTAGAACCCCATCCCTTGTTCTCTTAATGGAACAGGATGAATCACTCCCATTTTTAACAGGTCTTCTACACAATGTAAGAATGCCTGTCTTTTTATGTGGTCTGAAGACAACTGAGACCTGTGGAACCTCCCCCTTGGGGGAAGCCCCTTGAATTCCAGAAGATAACCTTGGGAGACTATTTCTAGCGCCCAAGGATCCAGAACATCTCTTGCCCAAGCCTGAGCGAAGAGAGAGAGTCTGCCCCCCACCAGATCCGGTCCCGGATCGGGGGCCAACATTTCATGCTGTCTTGGTAGCAGTGGCAGGTTTCTTGGCCTGCTTTCCCTTGTTCCAGCCTTGCATTGGTCTCCAAGCTGGCTTGGCTTGAGAAGTATTACCCTCTTGCTTAGAGGACGTAGCACTTTGGGCTGGTCCGTTTCTACGAAAGGGACGAAAATTAGGTTTATTTTTTGCCTTGAAAGGCCGATCCTGAGGAAGGGCGTGGCCCTTACCCCCAGTGATATCAGAGATAATCTCTTTCAAGTCAGGGCCAAACAGCGTTTTCCCCTTGAAAGGAATGTTAAGGAGCTTGTTCTTGGAAGACGCATCAGCCGACCAAGATTTCAACCAAAGCGCTCTGCGCGCCACAATAGCAAACCCAGAATTCTTAGCCGCTAACCTAGCCAATTGCAAAGTGGCGTCTAGGGTAAAAGAATTAGCCAATTTGAGAGCATTGATTCTGTCCATAATCTCCTCATAAGGAGGAGAATCACTATCGACCGCCTTTATCAGCTCATCGAACCAGAAACATGCGGCTGTAGCGACAGGGACAACGCATGAAATTGGTTGTAGAAGGTAACCCTGCTGAACAAACATCTTTTTAAGCAAACCTTCTAATTTTTTATCCATAGGATCTTTGAAAGCACAACTATCCTCTATGGGTATAGTGGTGCGTTTGTTTAAAGTGGAAACCGCTCCCTCAACCTTGGGGACTGTCTGCCATAAGTCCTTTCTGGGGTCGACCATAGGAAACAATTTTTTAAATATGGGGGGAGGGACGAAAGGAATACCGGGCCTTTCCCATTCTTTATTAACAATGTCCGCCACCCGCTTGGGTATAGGAAAAGCTTCTGGGAGCCCCGGCACCTCTAGGAACTTGTCCATTTTACATAGTTTCTCTGGGATGACCAACTTGTCACAATCATCCAGAGTGGATAATACCTCCTTAAGCAGAATGCGGAGATGTTCCAACTTAAATTTAAATGTAATCACATCAGGTTCAGCATGTTGAGAAATGTTCCCTGAATCAGTAATTTCTCCCTCAGACAAAACCTCCCTGGCCCCATCAGACTGGGTTAGGGGCCCTTCAGAAACATTATTATCAGCGTCGTCATGCTCTTCAGTATCTAAAACAGAGCAGTCGCGCTTACGCTGATAAGTGTTCATTTTGGCTAAAATGTTTTTGACAGAACTATCCATTACAGCCGTTAATTGTTGCATAGTAAGGAGTATTGGCGCGCTAGATGTACTAGGGGCCTCCTGAGTGGGCAAGACTCGTGTAGACGAAGGAGGGAATGATGCAGTACCATGCTTACTCCCCTCACTTGAGGAATCATCTTGGGCATCATTGTCATTGTCACATAAATCACATTTATTTAAATGAATAGGAATTCTGGCTTCCCCACATTCAGAACACAGTCTATCTGGTAGTTCAGACATGTTAAACAGGCATAAACTTGATAACAAAGTACAAAAAAAGTTTTAAAATAAAACCGTTACTGTCACTTTAAATTTTAAACTGAACACACTTTATTACTGCAATTGCGAAAAAACATGAAGGAATTGTTCAAAATTCACCAAATTTTCACCACAGTGTCTTAAAGCCTTAAAAGTATTGCACACCAAATTTGGAAGCTTTAACCCTTAAAATAACGGAACCGGAGCCGTTTTGAACTTTAACCCCTTTACAGTCCCTGGTATCTGCTTTGCTGAGACCCAACCAAGCCCAAAGGGGAATACGATACCAAATGACGCCTTCAGAAAGTCTTTTCTAAGTATCAGAGCTCCTCTCACATGCGACTGCATGCCATGCCTCTCAAAAACAAGTGCGCAACACCGGCGCGAAAATGAGGCTCTGCCTATGCTTTGGGAAAGCCCCTAAAGAATAAGGTGTCTAAAACAGTGCCTGCCGATATTATTATATCAAAATACCCAAATAAAATGATTCCTCAAGGCTAAATATGTGTTAATAATGAATCGATTTAGCCCAGAAAAAGTCTACAGTCTTAATAAGCCCTTGTGAAGCCCTTATTTACGATCGTAATAAACATGGCTTACCGGATCCCATAGGGAAAATGACAGCTTCCAGCATTACATCGTCTTGTTAGAATGTGTCATACCTCAAGCAGCAAGAGACTGCTCACTGTTCCCCCAACTGAAGTTAATTGCTCTCAACAGTCCTGTGTGGAACAGCCATGGATTTTAGTGACGGTTGCTAAAATCATTTTCCTCATACAAACAGAAATCTTCATCTCTTTTCTGTTTCTGAGTAAATAGTACATACCAGCACTATTTCAAAATAACAAACTCTTGATTGAATAATAAAAACTACAGTTAAACACTAAAAAACTCTAAGCCATCTCCGTGGAGATGTTGCCTGTACAACGGCAAAGAGAATGACTGGGGTAGGCGGAGCCTAGGAGGGATCATGTGACCAGCTTTGCTGGGCTCTTTGCCATTTCCTGTTGGGGAAGAGAATATCCCACAAGTAAGGATGACGCCGTGGACCGGACACACCTATGTTGGAGAAATTAGTCTGTTTGGCCCTTGATTTATTAGACCTGTCCTGAGGGAGGGCATGACCTTTTCCTCCCGTGATATCAGAAATGATCTCCTTCAAACCAGGCCCAAATAGGGTCTGCCCCTTGAAGGGAACATTAAGAAGCTTAGACTTTGAAGTAACGTCAGCTGACCATGATTTAAGCCATAGCGCCCTACGCGCCTGAATAGCAAAACCAGAATTCTTAGCCGTTAGTTTAGTCAAATGAACAATGGCATCAGAAACAAATGAATTGGCTAGCTTAAGTGCTCTAAGCTTGTCAAGTATATCGTACAATGGGGTCTCTACCTGTAAAGCCTCTTCCAGAGACTCAAACCAGAAGGCCGCCGCAGCAGTTACTGGGGCAATGCATGCAAGAGGCTGTAGAATAAAATCTTGTTGAATAAACATTTTCTTAAGGTAACCCTCTAACTTTTTATCCATTGGATCTAAGAAAGCACAACTGTCCTCGACGGGGATAGTAGTACGCTTAGCTAGGGTAGAAACTGCTCCCTCCACCTTAGGGACCGTTTGCCATAAGTCCCGTGTGGAGGCATCTATTGGAAACAATTTATTAAAAATAGGAGGGGGAGAGAACGGTACACATGGTCTATCCCATTCCTTAGTAATAATTTTTGAAAACCTTTTAGGTATTGGAAAAACATCAGTGTAATCAGGCACTGCATAGTATTTATCCAATCTGCACAATTTTTCTGGCACTGCAATGGTGTCACAGTCATTCAGAGTAGCTAAAACCTCCCTGAGCAACACGCGGAGGTGTTCAAGCTTAAATTTAAATGTTGCCATATCAAAATCAGGTTGAATCATCTTCCCTGAGTCAGAAACATCACCCACAGAAAGAAGCTCTCCTTCCTCAGCTTCTGCATATTGTGAGGGGGTATCAGACATAGCTACTAAAGCGTCAGAGTGCTCTGTATTTCTTCTAACCCCAGAGCTGTCTCGCTTTCCTCGTAACCCAGGTAGTCTGAATAATACAGCTGACAGTGTATTATCCACGACTGCCGCCATGTCTTGTAAAGTAAACGCCATGGGCGCGCTAGATGTACTTGGCGCCTCTTGAGCGTGAGTCCCTTGAGCGGGAGTCAAAGGCTCTGACACGTGGGGCGAGTTAGTCCTCTAGTGATAAATCTTTTAAAGACAGAATATGGTCTTTATAACTTAAAGTGAAATCAGTACATTTGGTACACATTCTAAGAGGGGGTTCCATGATGGCTTCTAAACATAATGAACAAGGAGTTTCCTCTATATCAGACATGTTTAAACAGACTAGCAATGAGACCAGCAAGCTTGGAAAACACTTTACAGAAAGTTAACAAGCAAAAAATAAAAACGGTACTGTGCCTTTAAGAAAAATAAAAAAGGTCAGAATTTGAAAAACAGTGAAAAAAAGCAGTAAAACAAACGAAATTTTTACAGTGTGTATAATAGGCTAACAGAGCATTGCACCCACTTGCAAATGGATGATTAACCCCTTAGTTTCAAAAACGGATAAAAAAAAACGAAATAGACTTTTTTTTAGCAGTCACAACAAACCTTGCCATACAAACAACTTTGGAAAGCACCAAAACCCTTCAGAGAGGTCCTATAGCATTCAGGGAACTCCTTCAGGGACACTGGATGTCTCAGTCTACAAAAGCTAATGCGCAATTAGGCGCAAAATTAGGCCCCTCCCGCTTCCTGTCTACACAGTGAGAGGCCTAACAAACTATCCCTAGGCAAATTTAAGCCAGCCATGTGGAAAAAACTGGGCCCCAATAAAGTTTATCACCAAAAAGCATATAAAAAACTTTAAGCACTCCCAGCAAACGTTTAATATTTAAGTAATTTGAAAAAATAATAAGAGTGTTACCTCTAATAGTAAGCATGATACTAGTCGTTATTAAATCACTGTAATCAGGCTTACCTTAAATAAATCCGGTATCAACAGCATTTTGTAGCATATACATTTCTCTAGAAAAATTTAGACTGCACATACCTCATAGCAGGATACCCTGCACGCCATTCCCCAAGTTACCTCTCTCTTCAGTTATGTGTGAGAACAGCAATGGATCTTAGTTACAACCTGCTAAGATCATTAGAGACCACAGGCAGACTCTTCTTCTATTATCTGCCTGAGACCAAAATAGTACAACTCCGGTACCATTTGAAAATAAACTTTTGAATTGAAGAAAAACAACTAAATTACACCACATCTCTCTAACTGCTTCCATGCTTCTCGAGAGCTGCAAGAGAATGACTGGAGGTGGCAGTTAGGGGAGGAGCTATATAGACAGCTCTGCTGTGGGTGATCCTCTTGCAGCTTCCTGTTGGGAAGGAGAATATCCCACAAGTAATGGATGATCCGTGGACTGGATACACCTTACAAGAGAAAATTGATAATAGGAGTAAATTAGAAAGTTTCTTAAAATTACATGTTCTATCTGAATCACAAAAGAAAAAATGTGGGTTCAGTGTCCCTTTAATCTTCTCTCAACCAGAGTCTCTAGAACAAGAGACGCAACTTCATAAAGGGAGATTAGTAGGACTGCTCAGACATGTTGCAGTTAGAACTTGGCCTCCAATTAGAACCAGATGAACCAGCTTCTGAGAGGAATCAAGATTTCTTCCTTGCTCTGAGGAAAGCAACAAGAACAATAAGGAGATTAAAATTTACTCCTGGAGCTCCTTTACCTTCTTTTACATTAGAGATAATAGAATCCAAACCAGAGCTAAATAACATCTTTTCCGGAAAAGAAAGAGCTACAAATCTGAATTTAGAAACCATTTCAGAAAACCAAGACAAGGAAGTACTGCCAAAGACATGCTTTAACACAACACTTAATAAAAGCATGAGCGCATTTGCCACAAAGGGCTCGATTTATCAAGCCCTTCTCCTGCCTTTGACTGCAGGTTTGCACAAGAGCTAGGGCAGACAGGGGCAAATATGTACACCCCTGCCTTCCATGGATTAATAAATCAAGCTCAAAGGTTTAAAAATAAACAAAAGAAAAGAAGCAGCAGTCATATCGTTAAAATATAAATTTATGTAAGAATTTACCAGATAAATTAATTTATTTCATATTGGCAAGAGTCCATGAGCTAGTGACGTATGGGATATACAATCCTACCAGGAGGGGCAAAGTTTCCCAAACCTCAAAATGCCTATTAATACACCCCTCACCCCAGAGGCAGAACTTTCTTTCACTTTCTGCGGTGAGAATTTTTTTTAGTGAAAATGTTTCTGCAGGTCATTTTTAAATAAAATTCATTTTTAAATTAGGCAGTTATACTAAAGCATCAGCTCAAGTGCAACGTGTTGGTTAAGTGGAGAATAAAGCCAATTTTAAAGTTTTAGAATATATTGTAGTAGTTCAAAATTGCATTGCATATTAGCTGCAGACAAAAAAAGAAATTGTAAAATGTCTCGAATAAATTTGTTTCCTTTTCTCTTTGTCTAACATAGAAGTGTAGTATTAAAAAAGGTGCATTGCTCATACGAACGTCTTATATACAGAAAAGAACAGCTTTGCAGACTGGGAAAGACTAGGGGGGCAGGTTTGACAATCCCTGAGAGCCAGTCAACAAGCAATGCACTGCTGCTTTGCAGCACTACGGCATATTTGACTGTTCACTTCAAACAGCACTTTGCTCTGAATGCACTGTGTTAAGGAAAACTTACACAGTGCAGCCAGAGCACAGCTGTGTTAGAAAAGAACAGCCTAATGTGGAGCAGTGCTGCAAAGTTAAAGTTCTAAAAGTTCCTGCATGTGTCTTGTTCTTTCTGCAGACATGCTGCATTTTCTGCGATGACATCTCAGATCACTGTATGTTCTGCCTTGGGGCCCCTCACTACACCCACAATTCAGTTTAACAAATAGCCAAGTAGTGGGGTGATAAAATAAAGGAGTAAAAAAAGCATACAAATAGAGGAACTGGATATAAAATTGTGCTTTTTATACAAAAATCATAACCACCATAAAATGGGTGGGCCTCATGGACTATTGCCAATATAAAAGAGATGAATTTATCAGGTAAGTTCTTACATAAATTATGTTTTCTTTCATGTAATTAGCAAGAGTCCATGAGCTAGTGAGGTATAGGATAGAAATACCCACGATGTGGGAGACCACAGAAGAATCACTAGAAAGGGAGGAATAAAATAAAAACAGCTATTTCCGCTGAAAAAAAATAAAATAAAACAAAAACAGACAGCTGCCTGAAGAACTTTTCTACCAAAGGCTGCTTCAGAAGAAGCAAATACATCAAAATGGAAAAATTTAGTAAATGTATGCAAAGAAGACCAAGTTGCTGCTTTGCAAACTGATCAACTGAAGCTTCATTCTTAAAAACCCAAGAAGTGACGACTGATCCAGTAGAATGAGCTGTGATTCTCTGAGGGGGAAACTAACCCGCCTCTAAATAAGCCTTGTGAATCAAAAGCTTTAACTAAGATGCCAAACAAATGGCAGAGGCTTTCTGACCTTTCCTAAAACCAGAAAAAAACAAATAGACTAGAAGTCTTCCTGAAATCTTTAGTAGTTTCAACATAATTTCAAAGCTCTTACAACATCCAAAGAATGTAAAGATCTTTCAAGAGTATTATTGTGATTAGGACACAAGGAAGGGACAACACTTTCCCTACTAATGTTTTCACAGGATTCACAACCTTAGGAAGAAATGTAAACTAAGTCCGCAAAACAGCCTTATCCTGATGGAAAATCAGAAAAGGAGACTCACAAGAGAGCAGACAATTTAGAAACTCTTCTAGCTGAAGAGACCAAGGAACTGCCAACGCATCCACCATCTCCGCCTGAGGATCCCTGGACCTGGAAAGGTACCTGGGGAGCTTCTTGTTTAGATGGGAAGCCATCAGATCTATTTTGGGGAGACCCCATATCTGTACAATCTGACAAAATACATCTAGATGGAGAGACCACTTCCCTGGATGTAAAGACTGACAAATGAGATAATCCGTTTCCCAATTGTCTACACCTGGGATATGTATCGCAGAAATTAGACAGGAGTTGGATTCCACCCAAAAAAGTATCCAAGATACTTCTTTCATCGCTAAAGGACTGCAAGTCCCCCCTTGATGATTGACATATGCCAAAGATGTGATATTGTCTGTCTGAAAACGAATGAATAATTCTCTCTTTAATAGGGGCCAAGCCTGAAGAGCCCTGAAAATAGCACAGAGTTCTAAAATATTGATTGGAATCCTCTAGAGGCAAGGTTACCAAACTCCTTGTGCTGTCAGAGACCTCCAGACAGCTAAATTCCTTTCCCAACCTGTAAAAACTTCTGTAAAACTTGCATCTGTTGAATCACAGTCCAGGCAGGACTAACAAAAGAGGCCCTTTGAATAATCCAATGATGGACTAACCACCAGGACAGAGAGGGTTGAATGTTGGGATTTAAGTATATCAACTGTGATATCAGAGTATAATCCCTGCACCATTGATTCAGCATGCAAAGCAGAAAACGAGCATAGGGGATCGCGTCCGATGCTGAAGCATGAGACCTAAAACTTCCATGCACATAGCCACTGAAGGGAATGATCGAGACTGAAGGTTTTCGACAGGCAGAAACCAATTTCATTCGTCTCTTGTCTGTTAAAGACAAAGTCATGGACACTGAATCTATCTGGAAACCTAGAAAGGTGACCCTTGTCTGCAGAATCAAGGAACTCTTTGGTAAATTGATCCTCCAACCATGTTTTTGAAGAAACAACACAAGTTGATTTATGTGAGATTCTGCTAAATGAAAAGATTGAGCCAGTACCAAGATATACCCTGCTCTCTAATTACAGATAGAAGAGCACCGAGAACCTTCGAAAAGATTCTTGGAGCTGTTGCTAGGCCAAATGGAAAACAAACTGGTAATGCTTGTCTAGAAAAGAGAATCTCAGAAACCGATAGTGGTCTGGATGAATCGGAATATGAAGATACGCATCCTGTAAATCTATTGAGGTCCTTAATGACCTTGCTGAACAAAAGGCAGAATAGTCCTTATAGTCACCATTTTGAAAGTTGGCACTCTTACAAAATGATTAAAAAACTTCAGATCCAGAACTGGACTGAAAGAATTTTCCTTCTTTGGGACAGTGAATAGATTTGAATAAAAACACAGGCCCTGTTCCAGAATTGGAACCGGTACAGTCACTCCTGAAAGCTCTACATCTGAAACACACTTCAGAAAAGCCTGAGCTTTCGCAGGATTTGTTGGAACGTGAGAGAGAAAAAATCTTTTTACAGGAGGTCTTATTCTGAAACCTATTCAATACCCCTGAGAGACAATATTCTGAATCCAATGATTCTGAATGGAACCTGCCCAAACGTCTTGAAATAATTTCAATCTGCCCCCACCAGCAGAACTGGATCGAGGGCCGCATATTCATGCAGTCTCGGGGGCTGGCTTTGGTTTCTTGTAAGGCTTGGATTTATTCCAACTCTAAGATGGCTTCAGATTGGAGCCAGAGCCTTTAGGGGAAGGAGTGGTTTTCTGTTTTCTATTCGGATGAAAGGAACGAAACCAATTAGAAGCTTTAGATTTGCCTTTAGACTTTTTATCTTGAGGCAAAAAAACTCCCTTCCCCCCAGTAATAGTGGAAATAATAGAATCCAACTGGGAACCAAACAAATTATTACCCGGGAATGATAGAGATAGTAACTAGATTTAGAAACATGTCAGCATTCCATGATTTGAGTCATTGTGCTAAGCTATCCAACCAAAAAGTTGATGCAACCACAACATCAGCCATAGAAATGGCAGGTCTGAGCATATAGCCAGAATACTAATAAACTTTCCTTAGACAAGATTCAATCTTCCTATCTAAAGGATCCTTAAAAGAGGTACTCTCTTACATAGCAATAGTAGTACGTTTAGCAACAGTAGAAATAGCCCCATCAACCTTAGAGACTTTTTCACAAAACTCTAATCTAGCCACTGGCAAAGGATACAACTTTTTAAACCTTGAAGAAGGAATAAAAGAAGTACCAGGCTTAGACCATTCTTTAGTAATCACATCAGAAATGGCATCAGGAACAGGAAAAAACTCAGGAGTAGTCACAGGCGGTTTATAGACAGAATTTAAACGTTTACTGGATTTATTATCAAGAGGACCAGACTCCTCAATATCCAAAGTTATTAACACTTCTTTATCAAAGAACGAATATACTCAGTCTTAAAAAGATAAGATGATTTATCAGTGTCAATGTCTGAAGTAGGATCTTCTAAGTCAGAGAGATCCTCATCAGGAGAAGGATATATCAGGATATATCAGCAACAGCCGGTCATTACAAATTTCATCAGTATTATGAGAAGTTTTAAAAGACCTTTTAAGTTTATTTGAAGGCGGAATAGGAGCCATAGCCTTCTGTATCTCCTCAGCAATATAATTTTTCATATCAACAGGGATATCATGTACTTTAGATGTTAAAAGGAACAACAGATACTGTACTAGCACTAATAGAAACCTTTTCTGCATGCAAAAGCTTATCATGACAACTGTTACATACTACATCTGGAGATATAATCTCCCCTAGCTTACAACAGATACACTTAGCTTTGGTAGAACTGTGTTCAGGCAGCATGGTTCCTACAGCAGCTTCGGAGACAGGATCAGATTGCAAAAAATAAAAAATAACATTAAACAGAAATATCTTATTTCCACATATAGCAGTTTCAGGAATGGGAAAAAATGCAAATACTAAAATTGGCAAAAAAAAAGAGCAAATAGCATAGCCCTCTGAGCATAAAGCAGGCAAGGAGCATATAGGAAGTGAGGTAAAAAAAAACTAAATTTTTTGGTGCCAAAATGACGCAACTCGCGTCATAACAAACAATTTCGCACCAAACAACCTAGCTCCAACTAGGACGCAGGATATTACGAACTTGCGTCATGAGAGACGCACATTCGCGCCCGAAAAATTTCTCGTGCCAAGAATGACGCAATAAATAACAGCATTTTGCACCCTTGCAAGCCAAATTTGCCCGCAAGTTAAACAAGTCAAATTGAAAAAAAAAGACTATATAACTTCCTAAAACAAAACTGCTGGACTGCAAAGGGAAATACACATAGACCTGACTCATGGCAAATATAAGTAAAATACATATATTTAAAACTTTATATTAATACATAAAGTGCCAAACCATAGCTGAGAGTGTCTTAAATAATGATACATACTTACCGAAAGACACCCATCCACATATAGCAGATAGCCAAACTAGTACTGAAAGCTATCAGCAGAGGTAATGGTATAAAGAGTATATCGTCGATCTGAAAAGGGAGGTAGGAGATGAATCCCTACGACCGATAACGGAGAACCCTTGAAAAGATTTCCCACAAGGCAAGCCATAAAATCAAATAGGCGATACTCTCTTCACATGCCTCTGACAAACACTGTACTCTGAGAGGAATTGGGCTTCAGAATGCTTCGAAGCGCTTATCACAGAAGAAACCATAAAAATCAAGCACAAACTTACTTCACCACCTCCATAGGAGGCAAAGTTTGTAAAACTGAATTGTGGGTGTGGTGAGGGGGTGTATTTATAGGCATTTTGAGGTTTGGGAAACTTTGCCCCTCCTGGTAGGATTGTATATCCCATACGTCACTAGCTCATGGACTCTTGCCAATTACATGAAAGAAAAGGATACATTTTCTTAAACCTTGCAAAAGGATTACAAAAAAATAACTGGCTAAAACCGATCTCTGGAATAATCCCAGAAACAACATCAGGGTTTTGACATATCAGGGGATTTAACAATAGAAATAATAAAAACAAAACGGCTTATCCCCATTTACTTTAGTACTTTAAAAGTAAATAAAGTTTCTTAAAAAGACAAATATGCTCAATTTAAATGAATAGATATACAGTCGTATGCAAAAGTTTAGGCACCCCTGACAATTTCCATGATTTTCATTTATAAATAATTGGGTGTTTGGATCAGCAATTTCATTTTGATCTATCAAATAACTGAAGCACACCGTAATATTTCAGTAGTGAAATTAGGTTTATTGGATTAACAGAAAATGTGCTATATGCATCAAAACAAAATTAGACAGGTGCATACATTTGGGCACACTTGTCATTTTGTTGATTTGAATACCTGTAACTACCTAGCACTGATTAATTGTAACACACAATTGGTTTGATGAGCCCATTAAGCCTTGGACTTCATAGACAGGTACATCCAATCATGAGAAAAGGTATTTAAGGGGACCAATTGCAAGTTGTTGTTCTCTTTGACTCTCCTCTTAAGAGTGGCAACATGGGGGCCTCAAAACAACTCTCAAATGACCTGAAAACAAAGATTGTTCAACAACATAATTTATGTAAGAACTTACCTGATAAATTCATTTCTTTCATATTAGCAAGAGTCCATGAGCTAGTGACGTATGGGATATACATTCCTACCAGGAGGGGCAAAGTTTCCCAAACCTCAAAATGCCTATAAATACACCCCTCACCACACCCACAATTCAGTTTAACGAATAGCCAAGAAGTGGGGTGATAAAAAAGTGCGAAAGCATATAAAATAAGGAATTGGAATAATTGTGCTTTATACAAAATCATAACCACCACAAAAAAAGGGCGGGCCTCATGGACTCTTGCTAATATGAAAGAAATGAATTTATCAGGTAAGTTCTTACATAAATTATGTTTTCTTTCATGTAATTAGCAAGAGTCCATGAGCTAGTGACGTATGGGATAATGACTACCCAAGATGTGGATCTTTCCACACAAGAGTCACTAGAGAGGGAGGGATAAAATAAAGACAGCCAATTCCTGCTGAAAATAATCCACACCCAAAATAAAGTTTAACGAAAAACATAAGCAGAAGATTCAAACTGAAACTGCTGCCTGAAGTACTTTTCTACCAAAAACTGCTTCAGAAGAAGAAAATACATCAAAATGGTAGAATTTAGTAAAAGTATGCAAAGAGGACCAAGTTGCTGCTTTGCAGATCTGGTCAACCGAAGCTTCATTCCTAAACGCCCAGGAAGTAGATACTGACCTAGTAGAATGAGCTGTAATTCTCTGAGGCGGAATTTTACCCGACTCAACATAGGCAAGATGAATTAAAGATTTCAACCAAGATGCCAAAGAAATGGCAGAAGCTTTCTGGCCTTTCCTAGAACCGGAAAAGATCACAAATAGACTAGAAGTCTTACGGAAAGATTTCGTAGCTTCAACATAATATTTCAAAGCTCTAACAACATCCAAAGAATGCAACGATTTCTCCTTAGAATTCTTAGGATTAGGACATAATGAAGGAACCACAATTTCTCTACTAATGTTGTTGGAATTCACAACTTTAGGTAAAAATTCAAAAGAAGTTCGCAACACCGCCTTATCCTGATGAAAAATCAGAAAAGGAGACTCACAAGAAAGAGCAGATAATTCAGAAACTCTTCTAGCAGAAGAGATGGCCAAAAGGAACAAAACTTTCCAAGAAAGTAATTTAATGTCCAATGAATGCATAGGTTCAAACGGAGGAGCTTGAAGAGCTCCCAGAACCAAATTCAAACTCCAAGGAGGAGAAATTGACCTAATGACAGGTTTTATACGAACCAAAGCTTGTACAAAACAATGAATATCAGGAAGAATAGCAATCTTTCTGTGAAAAAGAACAGAAAGAGCAGAGATTTGTCCTTTCAAAGAACTTGCGGACAAACCCTTATCTAAACCATCCTGAAGAAACTGTAAAATTCTCGGTATTCTAAAAGAATGCCAAGAAAAATGATGAGAAAGACACCAAGAAATATAAGTCTTCCAGACTCTATAATATATCTCTCGAGATACAGATTTACGAGCCTGTAACATAGTATTAATCACGGAGTCAGAGAAACCTCTTTGACCAAGAATCAAGCGTTCAATCTCCATACCTTTAAATTTAAGGATTTCAGATCCTGATGGAAAAAAGGACCTTGTGACAGAAGGTCTGGTCTTAACGGAAGAGTCCACGTTTGGCAAGAGGCCATCCGGACAAGATCCGCATACCAAAACCTGTGAGGCCATGCTGGAGCTACCAGCAGAACAAACGAGCATTCCTTCAGAATCTTGGAGATCACTCTTGGAAGAAGAACTAGAGGCGGAAAGATATAGGCAGGATGATACTTCCAAGGAAGTGATAATGCATCCACTGCCTCCGCCTGAGGATCCCGGGATCTGGACAGATACCTGGGAAGTTTCTTGTTTAGATGGGACGCCATCAGATCTATTTCTGGAAGTTCCCACATTTGAACAATCTGAAGAAATACCTCTGGGTGAAGAGACCATTCGCCCGGATGCAACGTTTGGCGACTTAGATAATCCGCTTCCCAATTGTCTACACCTGGGATATGAACCGCAGAGATTAGACAGGAGCTGGATTCCGCCCAAACCAAAATTCGAGATACTTCTTTCATAGCCAGAGGACTGTGAGTCCCTCCTTGATGATTGATGTATGCCACAGTTGTGACATTGTCTGTCTGAAAACAAATGAACGATTCTCTCTTCAGAAGAGGCCAAAACTGAAGAGCTCTGAAAATTGCACGGAGTTCCAAGATATTGATAGGTAATCTCACCTCCTGAGATTCCCAAACTCCCTGTGCCGTCAGAGATCCCCACACAGCTCCCCAACCCGTGAGACTTGCATCTGTTGAAATTACAGTCCAGGTCGGAAGCACAAAAGAAGCCCCCTGAATTAAACGATGGTGATCTGTCCACCATGTTAGAGAGTGCCAAACAATCGGTTTTAAAGATATTGTTTGAGATATCTTCGTGTAATCCTTGCACCATTGCTTCAGCATACAGAGCTGAAGAGGTCGCATGTGAAAACGAGCAAAGGGGATCGCGTCCGATGCAGCAGTCATAAGACCTAGAATTTCCATGCATAAGGCTACCGAAGGGAATGATTGTGACTGAAGGTTTCGACAAGCTGCAATCAATTTTAGACGTCTCTTGTCTGTTAAAGACAGAGTCATGGACACTGAATCCATCTGGAAACCCAGAAAGGTTACCCTTGTCTGAGGAATCAAAGAACTTTTTGGTAAATTGATCCTCCAACCATGATCTTGAAGAAACAACACAAGTCGATTTGTATGAGATTCTGCTAAATGTAAAGACTGAGCAAGTACCAAGATATCGTCCAAATAAGGAAATACCACAATACCCTGTTCTCTGATTACAGACAGAAGGGCACCGAGAACCTTTGTAAAAATTCTTGGAGCTGTAGCTAGGCCAAACGGCAGAGCCACAAACTGGTAATGCTTGTCCAGAAAAGAGAATCTCAGGAACTGAAAATGATCTGGATGAATCGGAATATGCAGATATGCATCCTGTAAATCTATTGTGGACATATAATTCCCTTGCAGAACAAAAGGCAAGATAGTCCTTATAGTTACCATTTTGAACGTTGGTATCCTTACATAACGATTCAATATTTTTAGATCCAGAACTGGTCTGAAGGAATTCTCCTTCTTTGGTACAATGAAGAGATTTGAATAAAACCCCATCCCCTGTTCCTGAACTGGAACTGGCATAATTACTCCAGTCAACTCTAGATCTGAAACACATTTCAGAAATGCTTGAGCTTTTACTGGATTTACTGGGACACGGGAAAGAAAAAATCTCTTTGCAGGAGGTCTTATCTTGAAACCAATTCTGTACCCTTCTGAAACAATGTTCTGAATCCAAAGATTGTGAACAGAATTGATCCAAATTTCCTTGAAAAAACGTAACCTGCCCCCTACCAGCTGAGCTGGAATGAGGGCCGCACCTTCATGTGGACTTAGAAGCAGGCTTTGCCTTTCTAGCTGGCTTGGATTTATTCCAGACTGGAGATGGTTTCCAAACTGAAACTGCTCCTGAGGATGAAGGATCAGGCTTTTGTTCTTTGTTGAAACGAAAGGAACGAAAACGATTATTAGCTCTGCTTTTACCTTTAGATTTTTTATCCTGTGGTAAAAAAGTTCCTTTCCCACCAGTAACAGTTGAAATGATGGAATCCAACTGAGAACCAAATAATTTGTTACCCTGGAAAGAAATAGAAAGTAAAGTTGATTTAGAAGCCATATCAGCATTCCAAGTTTTAAGCCATAAAGCTCTTCTAGCTAAAATAGCTAGAGACATAAACCTGACATCAACTCTGATAATATCAAAAATGGCATCACAGATAAAATTATTAGCATGCTGAAGAAGAATAATAATGTCATGAGAATCACGATGTGTTACTTGTTGCGCTAAAGTTTCCAACCAAAAAGTTGAAGCTGCAGCAACATCAGCCAAAGATATAGCAGGTCTAAGAAGATTACCTGAACACAGATAAGCTTTTCTTAGAAAGGACTCAATTTTCCTATCTAGAGGATCCTTAAACGAAGTACCATCTGACGTAGGAATAGTAGTACGTTTAGCAAGGGTAGAAATAGCCCCATCAACTTTAGGGATTTTGTCCCAAAATTCTAATCTGTCAGACGGCACAGGATATAAATGCTTAAAACGTTTAGAAGGAGTAAATGAATTACCCAATTTATCCCATTCTTTGGAAATTACTGCAGAAATAGCATTAGGAACAGGAAAAACTTCTGGAATAACCACAGGAGCTTTAAATACCTTATCTAAACGTTTAGAATTAGTATCAAGAGGACTAGAATCCTCTATTTCTAAAGCAATTAGAACTTCTTTAAGTAAAGAACGAATAAATTCCATTTTAAATAAATATGAAGATTTATCAGCATCAACCTCAGAGACAGAATCCTCTGAACCAGAGGAGTCATCAGAATCAGAATGATGATGTTCATTTAAAAATTCATCTGTAGGGAGAGAAGTTTTAAAAGATTTTTTACGTTTACTAGAAGGAGAAATAACAGACATAGCCTTCTTTATGGATTCAGAAACAAAATCTCTTATATTATCAGGAACATTCTGCACCTTAGATGTTGAGGGAACTGCAACAGGCAATGGTACTTTACTAAAGGAAATATTATCTGCTTTAACAAGTTTGTCATGACAATCAATACAAACAACAGCTGGAGAAATAGCTACCAAAAGTTTACAGCAGATACACTTAGCTTTGGTAGATTCAGCACTTGACAGCGATTTTCCTGTAGTATCTTCTGGCTCAGATGCAACGTGAGACATCTTGCAATATGTAAGAGAAAAAACAACATATAAAGCAAAATTGATCAAATTCCTTAAATGACAGTTTCAGGAATGGGAAAAAATGCCAAAGAACAAGCTTCTAGCAACCAGAAGCAATAAAAAATGAGACTTAAATAATGTGGAGACAAAAGCGACGCCCATATTTTTTCGCGCCAAATAAGACGCCCACATTATTTGGCGCCTAAATGCTTTTTGGCGCCAAAAATGACGCCACATCCGGAACGCCGACATTTTTGGCGCGAAATAACGTCAAAGAATGACGCAACTTCCGGCGACACGTATGACGCCGGAAACGGAAATAGAATTTTTGCGCCAAAAAAGTCCGCGCCAAGAATGACGCAATAAAATGAAGCATTTTCAGCCCCCGCGAGCCTAACAGCCCACAGGGAAAAAGTCAAATTTTAAGGTAAGAAAAAAAAAAAATGGTCAAATCAAAAATGCATTATCCCAAATATGAAACTGACTGTCTGAAAATAAGGAAAGTTGAACATTCTGAGTCAAGGCAAATAAATGTTTGAATACATATATTTAGAACTTTATAAACAAAGTGCCTAACCATAGCTTGGAGTGTCACAGAAAATAAGACTTACTTACCCCAGGACACTCATCTACATATAGCAGATAGCCAAACCAGTACTGAAACGAGAATCAGCAGAGGTAATGGTATATATAAGAGTATATCGTCGATCTGAAAAGGGAGGTAAGAGATGAATCTCTACGACCGATAACAGAGAACCTATGAAATAGACCCCTTAGAAGGAGATCACTGCATTCAAATAGGCAATACTCTCCTCACATCCCTCTGACATTCACTGCACGCTGAGAGGAAAACCGGGCTCCAACTTGCTGCGGAGCGCATATCAACGTAGAATCTAGCACAAACTTACTTCACCACCTCCATCGGAGGCAAAGTTTGTAAAACTGAATTGTGGGTGTGGTGAGGGGTGTATTTATAGGCATTTTGAGGTTTGGGAAACTTTGCCCCTCCTGGTAGGAATGTATATCCCATACGTCACTAGCTCATGGACTCTTGCTAATTACATGAAAGAAATTATGGTTTAGGGGAAGGCTACAAAAAGCTATCACAGAGATTTAAGCTGTCAGTGTCCACTGTGTGGAACATACATCATCATCTTGCTGCAGATGGTGTCACTGTGCATTGTTCAACAAATCAGCGTATGGGAGAGTGATGCGTAAGAAGCCTTTTCTGCACACGCCACAAACAGTCGCTTGAGGTATGCAAACGCACATTTGGACAAGCCAGCTTCATTTTGGAAGAAGGTACTGTGGACTGATGAAACAAAGATTGAGTTATTTGGTCACAACAAGGGGTGTTATGCATGGCAGCAAAAGAACACAGTGTTCCAAGACAAACACTTGCTAGCCACAGTAAATTTTGGTGGATGTTCCATCATGCTGTGGGGCTGTGTGGCCAGTACCAGTACTGGGAAATTTGTTAAAGTTGAGGGTCGCATGGATTCCACTCAATATCAGCAGATACTTGAGAATAATGTTAAAGGAATACTAAACTCAATGTTTTCCTTTCATGATTCAGGTAGAGCATGCAATTTTAAAGGAACAGTCTACACCAGAATTGTTATTGTTTTAAAAGATAGATAATCCCTTTATTACCCATTCCCCAGTTTTGCATAACCAACACAGTTATATTAATACACTTTTAACCTCTGTGATTATCTTGTATCTAAGCCTCTGCAAACTGCCCCTTTATTTCAGTTGTTTTGACAGACTTGCTCCCAGATAACGTCACGTGCACGAGCACAGTGTTATCTATATGAAACACGTGAACTAACACCCTCTAGTGGTGAAAAACTTTTAAAATGCATCCTGAAAAGAGGTGGCCTTCAAGGTCTAAGAAATTAGCATATGAACTTCCTAGGTTAAGCTTTCAACTAAGAATACCAAGAGAACAAAGCAAAATTGGTGATAAAAGTAAATTGGAAAATTCTTTAAAATTACATGTTCTATCTGAATCATGAAAGTTTATTTTGGCCTAGACTCTCCCTTTAAGGAACTTTCTAGTTTACTCCTATTATCAATTTTTTATTGTTCTCTTGCTATCTTGATTTGATAAAGCAGGACTGTAAAGCTTAAGAGCCGGCCCATTTTTAGTTCAGCTCCTGGGTAGTGCTTGCTGATTGGTGGCTAAATGTAGCAAACTAATCAGCAAGCGCTACCCAGGTGCTGAACCAAAAATGGGCCGGCTCCTAACCTTAAATACTGCTTTTTCAAAGAAAGATAAAAAGATGTTGAAGAAAAATTGATAGAAGGAGTAAAATGGAAAGTTGCTTAAAATTACATGCTCTATCTGAATCATGAAAGAAAAAAATTGGGTTTAGTGTTCCTTTAAGGAATCAGTCACAAAGTTAAATGTTTTGCAAGGAGGAATGGTCCAAAATACCTTCATCCAGAATCCAGACACTCATTACAGGCTATAGGAAGCGTCTAGAGGCTGTTATTTCTGCTAAAGGAGGCTCTACTAAATATTATTGCGATATTTCTGTTGTGGTGCCCAAATGTTTGCACCTGTCTAATTTTGTTTGGATGCATATTGCACATTTTCTGTTAATCCAATAAACCTCATTTCACTACTGAAATATTACTGTGTCCTTC
The DNA here is from genome assembly GCF_027579735.1 of Bombina bombina. Lineage (NCBI taxonomy): Eukaryota > Metazoa > Chordata > Amphibia > Anura > Bombinatoridae > Bombina > Bombina bombina. The sequence goes on along the minus strand of NC_069505.1, from coordinate 353,623,960 downwards.
AGTTATTTGATAGATCAAAATGAAATTGCTGATCCAAACACCCAATTATTTATAAATGAAAATCATGGATATTGTCAGGCGTGCCTAAACGTTTGCATACGACTGTATATCTTAGATACATGATCAGAGGTCAGTCTCTTTCACTTAGGACATAGAAGCTTCATGACTAGAAACATTAATCCCAGCAGGCTTACAACAATTCAGATATGGTAGACTTGATGAAATCTTTCACACCAGAAGAACAGTCTGTAAAACTCCCCTGTAAATAAAAAACAGAAGGAGCAGTAATACCCATAGAAGCAGCATTAGATTGGTCTTAATGCATTAACACATTTAAACATAAGACACATAAATAAGCTGTAGGAGATACCTCAGCCTTTTAACAATAAACCCTTAAAATTGACAAGTGTTGAGAGGACTTAGCTTCTATGGTAGATTTAGGGACAGAATCTGGCGGTTTAATTATAGCATTTAACTACAATAAGTAGAAAAAAACAGATACATCCTAACATTAAAAGCTCAAGAGGAAAGGAAAAACGTACCCCCTCCTAAAGAAGATAATAAAACTTACTAGGCTGAGGTGTACTAAGCCAAAATAAAAATAAAGTAGGAGACAAGTAGACTCCACACCCGAAGCCTGGTTAGTGCTCAACTGAGTAGGAGGGTGTAAGCGAACCTAAACTGATTATTAGAAAATTAACACGCCAAAACCAAACGTCTGCATATTAAAGAGCATACGTGCGGTAACCCGACTTGCGCAGACCGGAAAGCAGAGCTTGAACACGCTTAATATGCACAAACCAGAGAGCTTGTGTGCACTATCCCGATGGGTGGTAAAAAAATTCAAACGGAACCCTGCATGCAAAAAAATTGGACGTGCGCTAAATATTTGAAGGGATATAATGGTAAAAATAAATATTCTGTCCCAAGGCTATATGTATTACACATATATCTCTATAAATGCCCAAACAAGGCTACAGAGTGTCATATAAATAAAAATATGATACTTACCAACAGACACTGATTTACTAGTAGAAACTGGTAGGAAGTTAAACCAGTACTAAAACATATCAGCAGTGGTGTGCACCTAGCGCCTACTAGAAAAGAGACTGTTAGCTTTGATATATTGACACCTAGTTGTCAATTATGGAAAGGTCGAATTAATGGAAAGTATACCAAAGCGCCAACTTAACGGAGGCTGGGTCTGGACCGATTACAATGTTGTCAATTTTTACATAAACTTTTTATTATTTAAACATTTTAATTAAACAAGTTAAAAATTAAAAACATGGATCCATGAATAAACGAACAGATTTGTACAACAATAGCAGCTAAATGAGATATTAAACAGATATTGATAGAGCCAATTTAGCACTTGAAATGACAAACAATTGTTCCTAAAAATGTGTAATTCTGTTACAAATTACAAACATCAGTGCAGTGCAGGCTTTGACTATGTGTTTAACACATAGTAGAAACCAGATGGGACAGCAATGGAATTAAAACTAGTATACACTACCACAACACATGAAAATATGAGAATAGTGAGAACATTTTTTTGTGATCTTCAACAATGGTGAAATAAGAACAAAAATACAAAATAAAACACCACAAAATACAAAATTTGGCCAAATATCAAGAGTTGATGTGATGTGTTCATATCGTGAATATATCGAAAGCTATAGATGTATATAGTCAATGAACCAATATATGCTGTGTGTCCCTTTAAGAAAAATCTAAATGTCTAAAAAAAATGCGAAAAAATGTGAATCCTGAAAACAATAATGGTAGTCAAAAGATGTGTTCAAATTGTGAATATACCCAAAGCTATAAATGTATGTAATCGATGAACCAATATAGGCTGTGTGTCCCTTTAAGAAGAATCCAAATGTCTAAAAAAAAAAAAGTTTTTTTGTGAACAAAATGTGAATCCTAAAAGCTGTAGTAGTAATTATCCAAATGTGAGTGCTGGGGGTCAATGTCAATGCCTATTAGCCGTATTCAAACAGAATACTATCTTCTTAGCAAAAGTTTTTTGCAATCCCTGGGTCCTTCTTGTGTAAAAGAAAGATAAAATAGTGTAGGTAGTTTTAAAATCAATAAATATATGGAAGTATGCTTACCAGTCGACGCGTTTCGGTCATGGAAAGACCTTTATCACTACAGCTTTTAGGATTCACATTTTTTCACAAAAAAAACTTTTTTTTTTTTTAGACATTTGGATTCTTCTTAAAGGGACACACAGCCTATATTGGTTCATCGACTACATACATTTATAGCTTTGGATATATTCACAATTTGAACACATCTTTTGACTACCATTATTGTTTTCAGGATTCACATTTTTTCACATTTTTTTAGACATTTGGATTTTTCTTAAAGGAACACAAAGCATATATTGGTTCATTGACTATATACATCTATAGCTTTGGATATATTCACAATTTGAACACATCACATCAACTCTTGATATTTGGCCAAATTTTGTATTTTGTGGTGTTTTATTTTGTATTTTTGTTCTTATTTCACCATTGTTGAAGATCACAATCACACACATTTTTTTCCAACATATTTCTCACTATCCCTCAATATTCTCATATTTTCATGTGTTGTGCTAGTATATACTAGTTTTAATTCCATTGATGTCCCATCTGGTTTCTACAATGTGTTAAACACATAGTCAAAGCCTGCACTGAGAGCTTTAATCATTTTTGATAAGTTTGTAATTTTTAGGAACAATTGTTTGTCTTTTCAAGTGCTAAATTGGCTCTATCAATATCTGTTTAATATCTCATTTAGCTGCTATTGTTGTACAAATCTGTTTGTTTATTCATGGATCCATGTTTTTAATTTTTTAACTTGTTTATTTAATTAAAATGTTTAAATAATAAAATGTTTATGTAAAAATTGACATCATTGTAATCGGTCCAGACCCAGCCTCCATCAAGTTGGCGCTTTGGTATACTTTCCACTAAAACATATCAGCAGAGGTTATGTAAGAGGAGTATATTGTAGATCCATTTTGTAACAAAATTTACCATGAGGTGAAAAAGAGAGCCATTAACCATACCCCATATACATCCCTCTGAGAAACATTGTTCTCTGAGGGGTAAATGGGCCTCAATATAGACTGAAAGCCCTTCTCACTGAAGAATCATATGCACATCTTCATTCTTCACATTCCTCCAGCAGAGGCAGAGACAAGACTGAGTTGCCTTAAGGTGTGAGGGGTTTTATAGAGTTTCTTGAGTCTGGGAATCTTTGCCTCATCCTAGTGGACTAACAAACTCAAAGATACATTCTTTCTTGAAGCCAAACTTTTTGGGTAAAAATAATAATATTAGGTAGGAATACCACAAGCAAAACCAGCTATTTCAAATGCAGAAAAAGTGAAAGCAGCCATTTGTAAACAATTTGATACAATACAGCAGGTAAAATATATAATTTTTAGGGTATACTGTCCCTTTATTTTTGCTCACATTTAGGTGGTGTGTATTGATTCAGTGATGACAATTTGTGTAATACAAGCCACTGCTGACTCTCTGAGGTGTGTTATTTTAAAGCTGGAGATTGGGGCACTCACACCATATCTGCACATCCTGCTGAAACCGGCAATAACGTTTACTAGAAGCATTTTTGCTAATGAAAGTATATCAGAAAAATGCTTCTATCCAAAATTTAAATGTACCCGTGAACATTTAAATTCCGACCTTTCTATCCCTTTACCTTCAATTTTTTTTAAAATATTATTTTTACACAAAATATGTCTTTTGAAGGACAGTGATGTTTTCAGACTTGGGTAGGCTTGGCTTCAAGAAAGGATGTTTTATAGCTTTAAGTTGTTAGTCCACTTTTAAGACTATATACTGCATGATACTCTATACCTTTAACTGCATCTTACTCACCTGATTATTTAACCCATTCATATGTTTTTTCAGAAGGAACATATTCTTAACATAAACTTTTGTACAAACTTGATCAGATTCAAGATACAAACTGAAACAACTTAAAAATACAGTAATTCTGGGGTATTAAACTCCTTTTGAATAACATTTCCACAATATCAAAGAAACATCCGAATCACAAATTACACCACACAACTTAAACCAGCAAAATGCTAAAATATAAAAGAAAAAAGCCAATAACACTTGTATTTAACTTTAAAATAGTGTAAGGTAGCTGTAAAAATGTCATTTTACCTGATACTGGTGTCATCTGCTGATTGAGCATACCCATTGGTGTTGGAGGAGGTACCACACCCATTAAGGCACCAACAGGTGTGCCGGCTCGAGGAGAAGAGTTTTGTTGTTGCTGCTGCTGCTGCTGTTGCTGTTGTTGCTGCTGCTGTTGCTGTTGCTGCTGTGCCGCTCTCTCTCTCTCCTGTTGCTCTGCAACTTTTGCTGCGCGCTCTGAGGAGATTAAATAAAGTTTATTCTGGACATTGAGGTACAACATTGCAGTATTAATAATTAATAAAGAGGAGGCAAAACGAAATCACTCAGAATATTGAAGGCTAATGTGGAAGGGACACAGAACTATCATGATGCACCTTTAATTCAAGTGTTTAAAGGGACATAAACCACAAAATTTTCTTTCATGATTCAGATATAGGGGCCAATTTATCAATGTGTTGTTAACCCTTTAGTGACCAGACCATTTTTCAATTTACTTACCGTTAAGGTACCCCAAAAAAATCTGTTACGTATCTACAACCAATAAAAAACGCCCATGCTAAATAGTTCCTAAATTTTGTCCTGAGTTTAGAAATACCCACTGGTTACATGTTCTTTGCTTTTTTTGCAATTTATAGGGCAATAAGTACAAGTAGCACTTTGTTATTTCCAAACCATTTAAAAAAAAAAAAAAAATAGCAATAGTTACATTGTAACACTGATATCTGTCAGGAATCCCTGAATAACTCTTCACATGTATATGTGTGTATATATATATATACATATATATATACATATATATATATATATATATATATATATATATATATATATATATATATATATATTTAGTAGACAACCCAAAGTATTGATTTAGGTACATTTTGGTATATTTCATGCCACCATTTCACCGCCAAATGCGATCAAATAAAAAATATTGTTAACTTTATCACTAACTTTAGGTTTCTCATTGAGATTATTTACAAACAGCTTGTGCAATTATGGCACAAATGGCTGTAAATGCTTCTCTGGGATCCCCTTTGTTCAGTAATAGCAGACATACAGTATATGGCTTTGACATTGCTTTTTGGTAAATAGAAGGCCGCTAAATGCCACTGCGCACCACACTTTTATTATGCCCAGCAGTGAAGGGGTTAATTAGGTAGCTTGTAGGGTTAATTTTAGCTTTAGTGTAGATATCAGCCACCCATCTGACACATCCCACCCCCTGATCCCTCTCAAACAGCTCCTCCCCCAGTCTGCCAGTACCAAGTTTCCTATATTTTTTGCAGATTTTTAAAAAAAACAAATAAATAAAAAAATCCATAGTGTAGCTACCCCCCCCATTCCCTTACCCCTCTTCTCCCCCTCCCAGATCCCTTTCCTGAAACATCTATCCCCCCTCAACACTCACTAAACTTTTTCTGTAGCGTAGTGGTCCCACCCACTCCCAGGCCCCCCTCCAGCTATTGGCCACCCACCCGCTTCCCTCCTATCCCTCCCATGCCACCAATGATTGGCACCATTGCTGGCCTTTGCAGAGAGGGCCACAGAGTTGCTTAGCAGAGGGCATTGCATTAACAAAGATAATTTGGTAACAAATGTAAATTGGAAACTTATTTAAAATCGTATGCTCTATCTGAATCAAAAAGGAAAACATTTGGGTTTCATGTTCCTTTAAGCATGTGAAGCCTGCCATGTACCACATCTTTCAAACTTTGAAATTATGGGAAAATAAACAAACATAAATTGCAAAGTTGGTTTACTATGCACTGTCCCTTTTTCAAGAATGTGCAAAACCACAATCACGTTTTGATTGTGAATATTCCTTTAAAGATAAGGTGCATAGTTCTACACTTATCTAAAATTAAGCCAGTATTAAAGGGACATAATACTCATATGCTAAATCATTTGAAAGTGATGCAGCATAACTAAAAAGCTGACAAGTAAATATCACTTAATCATCTCTATATAAAAAACTAAATTTAGGCTTACCTGATAAATGTATTTATTTCTAGACACGGTGAGTCCACGGAATCATCAATTACTGTTGGGAATATCACTCCTGGCCAGCAGGAGGCGGCAAAGAGCACCACAGCAAAGCTGTTGAGTATTACTTCATCCTAACTTGTGGGATATTGTCCTTCCTGACAGGAAGTAGCAAAGAGAGCACCATAGCAGAGCTGTCTATATAGCTCCCCCCTTAACTCCACCCCCCAGTCATTCGACCGAAGGCCAAGGAAGAAAAGGAGAAACTATAAGGTGCAGAGGTGACTGAAGTTTACATAAAAAACATACTATCTGTCTTGAATAGACAGGGTGGGCCGTGGACTTGGTACATTGCAAAAGAAAGAAATTTATCAGGTAAGCTTAAATTCTGTTTTCTTTTGCATGATGTACCGAGTCCACGGATTCATCCTAACTTGTGGGATACCAATACCAAAGCTTTAGGACACGGATGAAGGTAGGGACAAGACAGGAACCTAAACAGAAGGCACCACTGTTTGCAAAACCTTTCTCCCAAAAATAGCCTCCGAAGAAGCAAAAGAATCAAATTTATAAGATTTTGAAAAAGGTATGAAGCGAAGACCAAGTTGCAGCCTTGCAAATCTGTTCAACAGAAGCATTGTTTTTAAAGGCCCATGTGGAAGCCACAGCCCAAGTAGAATGAGCCGTAATTCTTTCAGGAGGCTGCTTTCCAGCAGTCTCATATGCCAGGCGGATGATACTCCTCAGCCAAAAAGAAATAGGTAGCCGTAGCTTTCTGACCCTACATTTAAATAATAATAATGAAGATGATTGACGGAAATCCTTAGTCGCCTGCAAGTAAAACTTCAGGACACGGACCACGCCCAAGTTATGCAACATACGCTCCTTCTTAGAAGAAGGATTAGGACACAATGAAGGAACAACAATTTCCTGATTAAGATTCTTATTTGAAACAACCTTAGGAAGGAATCCAGGTTTGGTACACAAAACCACCTTATCAGAATGAATGATAAGATAAGGCGAATAACATTGTAACGCTGAAAGCTCAGAAACTCTATGAGCAGAAGAAATAGCAACCAAACACAAAACTTTCCTAGATAACAACTTAATATCTATGGAATGCATAGGTTCAAACGGAACCCCTTGAAGAACTCTAAGAACTAAATTCAAACTCCAGGGAGGAGTAATTGGTCTAAATACAGGCTTAATTCTGGTTAGAGCCTGACAAAAAGACTGAACATCTGGAACATCTGCCAAACATTTGTGAAGCAAAATTGACAAGGCAGAAATCTGACCCTTTAAGGAACTTGCTGATAACCCTTTCTCCAATCCTTCTTGGAGAAAAGACAGAATCCTGGGAATCCTAACTTTACTCCATGAGTAACCCTTGGATTCACAGCAAAAAAGATATTTACGCCATATCTGATGATAGATCTTTCTAGTGACAGGCTTACGTGCCTGTATCAAAGTATCAATGACCGAATCTGAGAATTTCCGCTTAGATAAGATCAAGCGTTCAATCTCCAAGCAGTCAGCTGCAGAGAATTTAGATTTGGATGTTGGAAAGGTCCTTGAATGAGAAGGTCCTGTCTCAGAGGAAGTTTCCATGGTGGCAGAGAGGACATGTCCTTTAGATCCGCATACCAAGTCCTGTGTAGCCACGCAGGCGCTATCAGGATTACCGAAGCTCTCTCCAGTTTGATCCGAGCAATCACGTGTGGAAGGAGAGGAAACGGTGGAAACACATAAGCTAGGCTGAACGACCAAGGCACTGCCAAGGCATCTATCAGTTCGTCCTCGGGATCCCTTGACCTGGATCCGTATCTTGGAAGCTTGGCATTCTGTAGAGATGCCATCAGATCCAATTCCGGTCTGCCCCATCGGAGAATCAGAGAATCAAACACCTCCGGGTGGAGTTCCCACTACCCTGGATGAAAAGTCTGTCGACTTAAAAAATCCACCTCCCAGTTCCCTACTCCTGGGATGTAGATTGCCGACAGATAACAAGAGTGGGCCTCCGCCCATCGAATTATCTTGGATACTTCTATCATCGCTAAGGAACTCCTTGTTCCTCCTTGATGATTGATATAAGCTACAGTCGTGATATTGTCCGACTGGAATCTGATGAATTTGGCCGAAGCCAACTGAGTCCACGTCTGAAGCGCATTGAATATCGCTCTCAATTCAAGAATATTGATTGGAAGTAGAGACTCCACCTGAGTCCATACACCCTGAGCCTTCAGGGAATTCCAGACTGCACCCCAGCCCAGAAGGCTGGCGTCCGTTGTCACTATCACCCACGAGGGTCTGCGGAAACATGTCCCCTGGGACAGATGATCCGGTGACAACCACCAAAGAAGAGAGTCTCTGGTCTCTTGATCCAGATTTATCTGAGGAGATACATTTGCATAGTCCCCATTCCACTGTCTGAGCATGCACAGTTGCAGTGGTCCGAGATGAAAACAAGCAAACGGAATGATGTCCATTGCCGCTACCATTAACCCAATTACTTCCATACACTGAGCCACTGATGGCCGAGGAATGGACTGAAGGGCTCGGCAAGTATTTAGAATCTTTGATTTTCTGATCTCTGTCAGAAATATCTTCATGTCTACAGAGTCTATCAGAGTTCCCAAGAAGGGAACCCTTGTCCGTGGAACTAGTGAACTCTTTTCTAGGTTCACCTTCCAAACGTGAGTTCTCGGAAAGGACAACACTGTGTCTGTATGAGATTTCGTCAGATGATAAGTCGACGCCTGAATTAAACTATCGTCCAGATAAGGCGCCACTGCTATACCCCGCGGTCTGAGAACCGCCAGAAGGGACCCTAGAACCTTTGTGAAGATCCTGGGTGCTGTGGCCAACTCGAAGGGAAGAGCCACGAACTGAAAATGTTTGTCCAGGAAGGCAAACCTTAGGAACTGATGATGATCCTTGTGAATAGGGATATAAAGGTATGCATCCTTCAAGTCCACGGTAGTCATATATTGACACTCCTGGATCATTGGTAAGATTGTTCATATAGTCTCCATCTTGAATAGGTCTGAAAGTTCCCTCTTTTTTGGGAACCACGAAAAGATTTGAGTAAAACCCCTGTCCCTGTTTTGGAACGGGACGAATTATTACCATGGTAGAGAGGTCTTTTACACAGCGTAAGAAAGCCTCTCTTTTTATCTGGTCTATCAAGAAAGATGGAATCTCCCTCTTGGAAGAAAATCCTTGAATTCCACTTGATAGCCGTGGGTCATAATTTCCAATGCCCATGGGTCCTGAACATCCCTTGCCCAAGCCTGGGCTAAGAAAGAAATTCTGCCCCTACGAGATCCGGTCCCGGATCAGGGGCCGCCCCTTCATGCTGACTTTGTAGCAGCAGCGGGCTTCTTGGGTTGTTTACTTTTGTTCCAAGCCTGGTTGGTTCTCCAGACGGATTTGGATTGAGCAAAATTCCCTTTCTGCTTTGTGGAGGAAGAAGAAGCAGAGGATACTCCTTTAAAATTTCGAAAGGAACGAAAATTATTTTGTCTACCTCCCATCTTAACAGACTTATCCTGAGGCAAGGCATGACCTTTACCTCCATTAATGTCAGAAATGAGTTCCTTCAACTCAGGCCCGAATAGGGTCTTACCCTTGAAAGGAATAGCTAAAAGCTTAGATTTTGATGACACATCAGCATACCACGATTTTAGCCATAACGCTCTACGCGCTAAAATGGCAAATACTGCATTTTACGCCGCCAATTTAGCAATTTGAAAGGCGGCATCTGTAATAAAAGAATTAGCTAGCTTGAGAGCCTTAATTCTATCCAAAATGTCCTCTAAGGGGGTCTCAACCTTCAGATACTCTTCTAGAGCAGCAAACCAAAAAGTTGTTGCAGTAGTAACTGGAACAATGCAAGCTGTAGGTTGTAAAAGAAAACCCTGATGAATAAATAATTTCTTTAGAAGACTCTAACTTCTTATCCATAGGGTCTTTGAAAGCACAACTGTAGGTATAGTTGTACGCTTAGCCAGGGTAGATATAGCTCCCTCCACCTTAGGGACCGACTGTCAGGAGTCCCGAATGGTGTCCGATATGAGATACATTTTCTTGAAAGTAGGAGGAGAGAACGGTATACCCGGTCTGTCCCACTCCTTTTTTTATAATTTCTGAAATTCTTTTAGGAACCGGAAAAACATCAGTGTAAGTAGGCACCTCTAGATATTTGTCCATTTTACACATTTTCTCTGGGGGTATCACAATAGGGTCACAATCATCCAGAGTCGCTAAAACCTCCCAAAGTAACAGGCGGAGGTGTTCAAGCTTAAATTTAAAGGACATGACGTCCGAATCTGTCTGAGGTAACATATTTCCTGAGTCTGAAAGTTCTCCCTCAGACAGAAATTCCCTGCCCCCCAACTCAGAGCCCTGTGAGGGTACATCGGAAATAGCCAATAAAGCATCAGAGGATTCAGTATTCACATTAATACCTGACCTACTGCATTTACCCTGTAACACTGGTAATTTAGATAATACCTCTGTAAGGGTAGTTGACATAACTGCAGCCATATCCTGCAGTGTAAAAGAATTAGACGCACTTGAGGTACTTGGCGTCGCTTGTGTGGGCATTAAAGGTTGTGACACTTGGGGAGAATTGGATGGCATATCCTGATTCTCTTTAGACTGATAGTCATCCTTAGGCACACTTTCTTTACCTAAAATATGCTTTTTACATTGTAAGGCCCTTTCAGTACAAGAGGTACACAAAGTAAGAGGGGGTTCCACAATGGCTTCTAAACACATAGAGCAATTAGTTTCCTCAATGTCAGACATGTTGAACAGACTACCATAAACCACAATAGTCGTTAAACACTTTATTTATTGATTTGAACAATTTTTCGAAAAATGTGTACTGCGCCTTTAAGAAATAAAAAAGCGCACAATTTTTCCTAAACTGACTAAAACGTTTAAATAACGCTATACAATTAAATATACTTATTCAATTGGGCCAAAAACTATTGCACCCTAAGAGCAAAGGATGAATTTAACCTCTAAAAGGCATTTTATAGCACAAAATGACCCCTGCACTACAAGCCCCCAGGGTACTGCAAAATGACTCGACAATGATACGGTGAACAGAACACAAGTTTAGGCCCCACCGGAGCTAATGCCTGCTGTCTTCTCAGTCAGAGTAAACTGCGCGTCTGAGCGCGCGAAAATAGGCATTACTGTAAACTCTGCAGCCATACTGATTATTTGTTATGTAATCACATAAAAAATGTCAAGCTGCCTCTCCTAGTGTCTTATTGCCAGCCCAGTAATATGTCAAATACAAATATACACACAGGATTTTCAGTAATACCCTTAATGTACAGGTCTACTGCTTACCCCTTCCATTGCAGGAAAAAAATGTCAGCCAGTTCTGATATACCAAGTCTCCTCAGAAATAAAAGACTGAACATACCTCAATGCAGCTTGTAGCATGAAACCGTTCTCCACACTGAAGATTTCTCTTGCACTACCTTCAGAAACACTGTGGGAACCGACGTGGATCTTAGTTACAACTGCTAAGATCATCAACCTCAGGGCAGAAATCTTCATCTCCATATCTCCCTGAGAAAAATAGTACTCACCGGTACCATTTAAAATAAAAAACTTCTTGATTAAAGAATCTAAAACTAACACCTCACTTTATCTATTACTAACACAGGCAAAGAGAATGACTGGGGGTGGAGGGAAGGGAGGAGCTATATATATATATAGCTCTGCTGTGGTGCTCTTTGCCACTTCCTGTTAGCAGGAGGTTAATATCCCACAAGTAAGGATGAAATCCGTGGACTCGTCGAATCTTGTAGAAGAAATTAGCATATTAAGCTCCTAGGTTTAGATTTCAATTAAGAATACCAAGAGAACAAAGCAAAATTGGTGATAAAAGTAAATTGGAAAATTGTTTAAAATTACATTCTCTATCTGAATCATGAAAGTTTATTATGGACTAGACTGTCCCTTTAACAGCAGGTTAAGATTCCATGGAGGAGAAATAGGCTTGATAACAGGTTTAATACGAACATAAGCCTGAACCAAACAATGAACATCGGGATTAGCAATCTTTCTGAGGGACAACACTGAAAGAGCTAAAATCTTCCCTTTCAGAAAACTGACAGATAGACCCTTATCTAGGCAATCCTGCAAAAACTGAAGAATCTTAGGAATTCTATAATAATGCCAGGAAAAAACATGATATATACACCAGGAAATGAAGACTTTCCAAACCTTGTGATAAATCTTCCTAGAACCAGAGCTTTAGTCACAGAATATGAGAAACCCCTATATCTCAAAACTAAGCGTTCAATTTCCATGCCATCACGTTTAGAGACTTGACATACGGGTGGAAAAAAGGACCTTGGGACAGAAGGTCTGAGCACAGAGGAAAAGGCCAAGGAGGACAACTGGACATTTAAACCAGATCCGCATACCAAATCCTGCAAGGCCACGCTGGAGCAATCAGGATTACAAACAACTACTCTAGCTTTATCTTGGACATCACTCTGGGAAGAAGAGCCAGAGGAGCAAAAAGATAAGCAGGCTGAAATGACCAAAGAACTACTAGAGCATCCATTACCTCTGATGATTCCTGGACCCTGCAAAGTACCTGTGAAGTTTGTTGTTCAAACGAGAGGCCATCGGATCTATTTCTGGGAGACCCCAAAGATCCACAATCTGATTGAACACATCCTAGTGAGGAGACAATGCACCTGGATATAGAGACTGAATTGACTTCTGCCCAAGAGAGGAAACGTCAATAAAACTCCCATTTAAACCGAGGCCAAGCTTGAAGGGCACTGAAAATTGCACAAAGTTCCAGAACATTGATTTGCAACCTCGTCTCCCGAGGATCCCAAACCCCCTGTGCTGTCAGAGACACCAACAGCTCCTCAAACTGAAAGACTTGCATCTGTAGTGAATACAGTTCAGGTAGGAAGAGCAAAAGACGCCCCCTGAATAATAAACCGATGATCCAGCCACCAACTTAGAGACTGATTTGTACTGGGATCCAAAAATATCTTTTAAGACAGCTGAGTATAATCTCTGCACCATTGGCGCAGCATACAAAGCTGAAGAGGCCTCATGTGAAATCGGGCAAAAGGAATTGCATCTGAAGTTGCAATCATGAGACCTAGTACTTCCATACATAGAGCCACCAAGGGGAAACAGAGAGACTGAAGGTTCAAACATGCGGACACCAATCTTAACCTTCTCTGCTGCTCTGTTAGAGAAAGAATCATGGAGACTGGATCTATTTGAAACCCCCAAAAAGTTACCTTTGTTTGAAGGAAATGAAAAAGACTAAAGGTTCAGACAAGCTGATACCAATCTTAAACGCCTCTGCTCTGTTAGAGAAAGACTCATGGACACTGAGACTATTTGGAAACCTTGGAAAGTAACCTTTGTCTGTGGAACCAAAGAACTCTTTGGAAAATTAATCCTTCAACCATGCTTTTGAAGAAACAACAAGGAGTTAGCTGGTGTGAAAAGATAGAGCTAGAACCAAGATATCGTCTATGTAAGCAAAAACTGCAATACCCTGAGCTCTGATTACAAAAGTGCACCAAGAACCTTGGTAAATATTCTTGGAGCTGTAGCCAGACCAAATGGAAAAGCAACAAACTGAAATTGCTTGTCCAGAAAAGCAAACCTCAGAAACTGGTAATGTTCTCTGTGAATTAAAACATGAAGGTAAATAATCCTTTAAATCTATTGTGGACATAAATGTACCTTGCTGGACAAAAGGCAGAATAGTCCTGATAGTTCCAATTCTGAAAGATGGATTCCTTACAAACTTGTTCAGAGATTTTAGAGCTAGAACTGGTTTCAAAGTACTTTCCTTCTTTGGAACAATAAAGAGATATGAATAAAATCCCATCCCCTGTTCCTGCAAATGAACTGGATCACTCCCATATATTTCAGATTTGAGACAGACTGAAGAAAAGCTTGAGCTTTTACATGATTCCTTGGAACATTGGACAGAAAAAAAAATTCCTCTGGGGTGCCTTAGTCTGAATCAAATTCAATATACCTGAGAAACAACATTCTGAAACCAGGGATCTAGGACAGACTGAAACCAAGCCTCCTGAGAGGCTTAATCTGCCCCCCTTGGCCCGTTTGTGCTACGCTCTTGAATGATTGTGTAACCTGTGGTGGCTGTACTCTTATTTTATCCTGTTGGAATACAAATACATTTTGAAATTTTAATTACGTGACAGTCTTTTTTAATTCTCTCTGCATACCAGCTTGAGTCTGGATACGTTGCTGTTTGCTATTGGTAGGAGCAGGTGGGCTGCTATTGTTTTGGCTCGAGGGTAGGTCACGTGGGAGTGACGTAGATGAAGGTGAAGGAATGCCGAAAAGCTAGGAATAGATACTCTGGAGACCGTGAAAATTGAACTGAGAGAGGTATCGTCTCAGCTTCAGCAGCAGCAGGTACAGGGCTAAGGGCGGTATTTCTGTGGAACTGTGAGTCCGTTACCTTATTCCCCTTACCAAAGAGCCATAAATTAAAAAAATATGTCACACTGTTGTCAGTCTGCCGCGGCACACCTGAGTAACTGGTTGAAAAACACTGATCTAGATTTAGACACCATATCAGCAGACCAAGATTTAAGCCACAAGGCCCTTCTGGACAGAATTGCTAAATACATGCTCTTGACAATCTCTTTAATATCAAACACAGCATCAAAATAAAATTATTATCACACTGAAGCAAAACCAATAGATTTCGACTAACAGGGTCATCAGAAAACTGCTTTGAAAAGCTAGGCAGAAGCAGCAGCCACATCAGCATTAGAAATAGATGGTCTGAGAATATTACCAGCATGTGAAAAGGCCTATCTATGAAAAGATTATATATTTCTGTCTAAAGGGTCCTTAAAAGAAGTACTGTATTCCAAAGTAATAGTAGTACGACGTTTAGCCAGAATGGAAATGGCCCCATCCACCTTGGGACTGTTTCCCATAACTCTAGATTAGCAGCAGGTAAAGTATATAATTCTTTTAAACCTTGCATAAGGATTAAAAGACACACCTGGCTTAGTCCCTGTTGTATTGTTCTGACTTCCTGCTCCAACCCTTCCCCCCTCCCACCTCTATATACTTGCAGTCACTCTGCGCGTGCAGCAGGCGCGCCGAAGGTGCACCAAATGTAAGCCCAGCAGCACCCGTCCGCGCCTGGACCGCACCCAGCACCACGAACCATGACTTCCGCACCCGCCACCGCTATAACACCAGCACCCTTCACTCTCTCAACATCGGTAAATTATCAGAATGCCACCTTGCATCCCCGACGAACACCAGAGGACCATTCACCTGCCACAACTGCTCTTTCACCACCCTCCCAACCACAAACCTACCAAACATCCCTCACTCAAACAGCCGCAAGAACCTCAACTGCATCCTCCTCAACACCCGCTCCATCCACAAGCACACCATCAAAATCTGGAACCTGCTCGATTCCACCTCCCCAGACGTCGCCTTCCTCACCGAAACCTGGCTCAACCCCGAATCAGCGCTGGACATTGCCATCCCCGATGGCTATAAAATCTCCCACAAGGACCGCAGCAACCAACCTGGAGGAGGCATCGCCATCATCCACAAACACTCAATCCAAGTCACAACCACCTCCGATGATCACTCACCAGACTATGAACATCTACACTTCAAAATCAAGGTTAACCACAACACCACCCTCATCTACAGACCTCCAGGACCACGTCCCGCCTTCTGTGACTCCATCACCGACCACCTTGCACCCCATGCCCTCGCCTCAAAGGACTACATCCTACTCGGCGACCTCAACTTCCATCTAGACAACCCCAATGACTACAACACCACCAACCTCCTGGAAAACCTTGGAACCATTGGACTGAAGCAACTTGTAAACGCCCCAACCCACATAGCCGGACACACCCTCGACCTGATCTTCTCCGCAGGCAACCACATCTCAGTCAACCACATAACCGAACTCCACTGGACTGACCATCACTGTATACACTTCCCCTTCAACAAACCCACCACACACCTCCAGCATCACCACCCGCCCCGCAGAAACTGGAACATCACCCAAGAACAACTGCACTCCACCCTGATCAAGTCCCCCCCAGTGACCTCCACTTACGCCAACTCCTCCGCCCACCACCTACATCGCTGGATCACAGACTGCGCAAATACCCTCGCCCCCCTCAAGAAACCGTCCAGCCGCCAGCCCACCAACAAGGCCAGCTGGTTCACCCCCACCCTCCAGGACTCCAAACGCCACTGCAGACGATTAGAGAGAACATGGAGATCCAGCAAGTTCCCCTCGGACAAATCCGCCTACAAAGAAGCAGTCACCACCCACCACCACTTCATAAAAACCACAAAGAAAAACGCTATCCTAGACAGAATCCACGCCAAAACCCACAACAGCAAGGAGCTGTTCACAGTCATTAAGGAATTCTCCAAACCCAACAGTGACACTAACGACATCCCACCCTCCCAGGACCACTGCGACAACATCGCTACTTACTACCACCGCAAGATCATCAACATCTACAACAGCCTCGAGCTCCAGAACTCACCACTCACCGCCGACCCACCCACCACCGTCTACGGACTACCTGGATCCCCCTCACCACGGAGGACACACTCAGAATCATGAAATCTATCCACTCCGGAGCACCCTCAGACCCATGCCTGCACCACATATTCAACAAAGCGGGTTTTACCCTCGCCCACGAACTCTGACTCACCATAAATTGCTCCATCAAAACTGGTACCTTCCCAGATGACTGGAAGCATTCAGAGCTGAAACCTCGGCTGAAGAAACCCACAGCTGACCCCATAGATCCTAAAAACTACCGTCCCATCCAGTGTTCCCTCTAAGGCCAGTTTTGTGTGCGGCCCAGCAGTGAAACAGTTAATTAGGTAACCACACCCTGCAATTAGCAAACACTGCACAATGCAGATGGCAAGGTATGGTTCTCTTGTTAACTGTTTCACTGCTGGGCTGCACATAAAACTGTCCTTAGAGGGAACACTGGTCCCATCTCTCTACTCCCCTTCCCAGCCAAAGTAATCGAAAAGGCCATCAACGCACAACTTCTTGACAACATCGAGACCAACCACATCTTGGACCCCTTCCAATCCGGTTTCAGGAGCAATCACAGCACCGAGACCGCCCTCCTCGCCGCCACAGACGACATCCGTGCCCTGCTCGACCAAGGAGAGATTGCCGCCCTCATCCTTCTAGACCTCTCAGCCGCATTCGACACTGTAGACCACAGCACCCTCCTCACGCGCCTACACAATAAGGCCCTGGAATGGATCACCTCCTTCCTCAGTGGCAGAACCCAGAAAATCAGACTCCCACCCTTCTCCTCCAATCCCACAGCAATCATCTGCGGCGTACCCCAAGGCTCTTCTCTTAGCCCCATCCTCCAACATCTATATGGCCCTCCTCGCCGCCATCGTCTGACAACACAACCTCAACATCGTCTCCTACGCTGACGACACCCAGTTAATCATCTCACTCACCCAAGACCCCGCGCCACCCCCAAGAAAAACGTCCATGAAGGACTTACAGCAATCGCCACCTGGATGAACAACAACCGTCTCAAACTCAACACTGACAAGACCGAAATCCTTCTCCTCGGACCAACCAAATCTGCATGGGATGACTCCTGGTGGCCCACAGCCCTCGGACACCCTCCAACTCCAACACACCACGCACGAAATCTAGGCGTCATCCTCGACTCATCACTTTCCATGGACCGCCAAGTCAACGCCGTCTCTTCGACTTGTTTTCACATACTCCACCTGCTGCGAAAAATCTTCAAGTGGATCCCCACCGAAAGTAGAAAATCTGTCACCCACGCCCTCGTCAGTAGTCGACTGGACTACGGCAATGCACTCTACGTTGGGTCCACCATCAAACTCCAGAAACGACTCCAACGCATCCAGAACACCTCGGCCCGACTCATCCTCGACATCCCTCGCCAAAACCACATCACCCAAAACCTAAGGAACCTACACTGGCTCCCCGCCAACAAGAGAATCACCTTCAAGCTCCTAACCCATGCATTCAAGGCCCTCCACAATATCGGTCCTGAATACATCAACCACCGTGTCAATTTCTACACCCCCTCCAGAGAAATCCGCTCTGCCGACCAAGCACACGCAGTCATCCCCCGCATCAATAAAAAAACAGCTGGAGGAAAATCGTTCTCCTATATGGCAGCAAGGTCATGGAACTCCCTCCCGTTGCACCTCAGACAATCCACCTCCCTTACAAACTTCAGGAAGGACTTCAAGACCTGGCTCTTCGACTGAATCGTCATCCCTTAGCCCCCCTCTCCCCCCTCCCATAGCGCCTTGAGACCCTCACGGGTGATTAGTTTGCGCTCTACAAGTACCCAATAGATAGATAGATAGATAGATCGAACATGTCAGAGACTGCATCAGTCACAGGGAAAAACTCAGGGAGAGTAACAACTGTCCTAAAAACTGCAATTAAACGATTACAAGGTTATTCATCAGAAGCTTTAGGATCTTTAACTCCTAAAGTAATTAAGACCTCTTTTAAAAGAGAACAAATGTGTTCAACTTTAAATCAAATTCAACTTCAGATTTGAAATCCTCATCCCCACAGTAAACTTCACCGTCTGAAGATACAACAGTTTACCTGGGCTCAGGGCACATAGCACTTGTAGAAGGTTTTCAGCAGACTCCACTTCTTGGGTAGATTTATGGACAGAATCCTGCTGCTCCATTAAAGCATATAAAAACCCTTAAAAAAGCTCTTGAGGAATTTAAACCATTTAACCCTAACAGCAGAAAATAACATTACTTCCGAACGCACGAAAAACAACTGACGGTTTAAATGAGATTGAGCCTGCTGAAAACCCGACACGAGTATAGCCGAGCAAACGTGTGCTAACCCGACATGCGTACACTAATGCACAGGAAATCTAAAGGGACGTGTGGTAACTCAACAGATAAACCTGGTGTGCGAGAAAAAAGACAAAAAAAAACCTTGCAAAATAAGGAATGTGTACTAACCCAATGAGCGTAATTTTGACACTCAAAAAAAATATTAAGAGCGACAAAACAAAAACACGCAAAAGCAAGAGAATAGTGAAAGATCCCAGGGTCATATATAAATAAAAAAAAATTAAATAAAAAAGTGCCCATAATATAGCCAAATGAGTGTATACATGTTAAATAAAAATATACTTACTGTTACTGATACTGGGCTGCAAGGGTTAAACCCCTACCCCCTACTACCTAACCCCCTCTCGTTTCTTGGCGGTTTTGGACTCCTCAGAGCAACCTCGATCTCCAAACCCTTCCCTTTTGTGAGAAATGTATGTTGAATCGGATCTTGAAAGAGCTGGTCTCTGACCGACCTATCCCTTTCCGGCCGGGCTCCTGGAACTACCGGCTGGCCGTCGAATCCAGCACCCCCGGGAAACATTACCTCTGGCCGCTTCAGGGATCCCTTGTCCCAGAGCTCCGCTCTCTTGGGGATTGGTACCCCTTGGGGAGGGCAAGAGGTGGGCAAGGCCAGAGGTGATCTCCATTGGAAACTGGGGTTTCTGAGCTATATTCAGCAGATTGCCCCTTCAGCTGGCTGGTCCCATGGAACTGCCGGCTGCATCAGCTAGGATCCACGGTCCTCTTTAACCCAGGTCGCTCCAGTGGTCCTTTGTCCCAGAGCTCTTCTCTTCTGGGAATTAATACCTCTTGGGGAGGACCAGAGGTGTGGTGATTGCCGAGGAGGAGCTCCCATGGGAATGGGGTTTCGGACTCCCCCTCATCACCTAGTCTCCAGTGGCCTTCCCGGTGTATGGTTGGATGTCCATAGCTCTGGCCCCCAAGCCAGGGATTTTTGGACTATCAGCTAGGGACCAAGGGCTTTCCAACGACACCCTGGAAGTATCGCCGCTCCCCCAGTATCACCCCGAATGCATCATCCCTGTACCGCTGGACACTGGGTAACAATGGACACTATGGTGGCGCCAGCCTGTCTGTAGGGGCGGGAATGTCGGGAGATGAGGGACTGAAAAGACTTATCAAGATCAGTTTGTGGATAAATGTCGTGTGTGTTTCCTAATAAAGTAAACTCGTGTTTTCACCCGAACGCTAGTTTGTCTAGTTATTTGGGTGGGCTTCTGCTAAAATCACTTTCTCCGCTACATAGCGGCTGGTTCCAGGCACTGGGAGAATCCTTGGCAGAGCTACCCAGTCGGGGTAGCCGGTATTCCATCACACTTACCAATTGACACTCTTCCACTAGCAAAAAGTAGCAGACAGCCAAACCAGTACTGAAACATATCAGTAGAGGTTATGGAATAAAGAGAATATTGTAGATCCATAAAGGAAGGAAAAAGACAAGGCCATGCGACTGATTATAGAGGGTTTATAGAGAATTTCCCATGAGGTGAAAGCATAGAATCACAAAGCATAAACCAAAATACATCCCTCTGACAAGCACTGTAATCTGAGGGGAAACCGGGAATCAACATATACAGAAAACCCCTCTCTCTGAAGAACACTTGCACATCTTCATTCTTCAACCACCTCCAGCGTAGGCAAAGTAAAGACTGAAGTATGTGTAAGGGGTTTTATAGAGCTCTTGAGGTTTGGGAATCTTTGCCTCCTCCTAAGTGTTAGAGAAGAGTAATTCCCATGAGTAATGGATCGTTAACTCTCACCACCTG
The DNA here is from genome assembly GCF_027579735.1 of Bombina bombina. Lineage (NCBI taxonomy): Eukaryota > Metazoa > Chordata > Amphibia > Anura > Bombinatoridae > Bombina > Bombina bombina. Next base: position 353,603,070 of record NC_069505.1, on the reverse strand, counting down.
TATGAAAGAAATTAGTATTTTGTAAAGACAATGTCCCAATATCTTAAGGGGAAAAAGTAAAATATTAAGTTTATTGCTACCTTCATAGTCAGCCTTTTTTGGTGCCTCCAGATTTCTCCATTCTGTTCCTACTAAACGGCTAAGTTCTCCAAATGAGTAGTCTGGATGTTGGGCTTTGATGACTGCTCTCATCTCACTGCTGAATAAGATGTAGCCACTCATATTAATTTTCCTCTTTCCACCTTCTTTTTTACTGCTGTTCTTAGAAGACTTGGGAGTAGACTGAAATGAGAAAAACAATATTTAATTATCTCATATGGGATTAACAGTAGGGAAAGTAGTCAACGTAAGGTAATCTCAGCTGCATCAACTGTTCTGTTTGAATCTGTGAAACTAGACAATGTTAGAAAGTTGAGAATTTTTGTATGATTCTATGTTAGATGAGTTCTATGAGACAGAAGATGTGGAAAATGAAATGTTTTCTTTCATACGATAAACAAATAGTCTACTCTACTTAGTAGTAGTTTGAGGGTTTTCTAACTCTTCTAAACACACACAACACAGGCACCTCAAAGCAGCAATACCACGACATCCTCCCTCCCACCCAAGAGAACAAACCATTATCCTCCCAACTACTGTTATCAGCATGTTGTCTGACCTTGGATCTCCAAAATTTACCTTTCCGTTGTCTAAATACTGTTTTGGTAATTTGCTGTCCACTGTCTCCACTGGATCTCCATCTTTCGTTTGTCTGTCAGTGGCAGTGGGTGTTTCTGTGGGCTCTGCCTCTGTAAGGTTTCCCCTTTGTGCCAGTGAGGAAGGGGAAGGCAGCCTGACCTCTGGCGTCAGGTCGTCGGAGCATCGGGGAGAGCTTGAAAGCACGGCGGCCTGATTTAGTGTTTTAAAACACCAATTGCAAAGGATTAACAAAAATGATAAAGAAGAAAATAAAAGAAGAAAGCTTTTCGTTGTTTTTTGGGTTTTGCATTTGAAAAGATAAACGTCGTTCATAGCGGAATGCCATGACCTTAACTAATATGTAATTATAACAATATGATAATATATTTTGGAAGACAGCAGATATACGTGGTATTGCTGCTTTTCAATTTGTCCAAAGTTCTTAGCTCTCGCAAGCAAATTATTAAAAAAGCCAATTTGTTTAGCTGATTAAATTTCCATCAAACACAAAAGCAGCACTTCTAATGACATGGTTTAAGCAAGAAGCACTTTAGCTGACAATAGCACATCACACATGAAAATTCATTCAGCAATGATCCTATATGCTTCCAATGCATGCTACAGAAAAATACTGTTGTGCCTGATAATGGTTAAAACGTGTCATTTCATGTAAAAGAATAGTAGTACAATGGTTTGAAAAACTATTTTCCTGCTTGTGAAGGCTATATTACACTATATACTGTACATATACACACACACCTATATATAATATAATATTTTACATGAAAAACAGCTAACAAGTGAGATATTTTTTTTTAAAAAAAGCTTGTTAGAATATTTTATTTTAAACTGTCACAAATTATATTCCAGTAGAATATCAGCAGTCAAGTGAAAACATTATTTTAAACAAATTAATGCCTTTTCTGCTGGAATTGTTTCTCAATACCCAAACTCCCCCCACTAATTGCCATATTTGGAGAGCCAATCTGGATTAATAACTGGGACAGACAAGACTAGTTGCAATCATCATGTTAGCAACACCTGCATTGTTTTGCAGTCTATTATCCTATAGTCTTTGCTGAGACCAATGAGGAACAGATAGGTATTAGGGTTAGGTTTGTGAATTGTGCAGTAGTACTGTATTCAGAATTGAAAACCCCACGTTTATCAGACATAAATTGTATAAAAGGGGACAAAATAAATAATGAAACTACATTATGAAGTAGTTTTACTACGTTAAATTAAACATTGTAAATTATAGTTTCAGGGTGTTTACTATCACTTAAAAAAACACCCCTAACTAACTACAGCCTAGTTTACATTGCTGTTGTACACTGTGTAAATTGGTGGCTAAAATCTATGGAGATTTATACAGTTTACAACAGCAATGGAAACTAGGCATATGTGTTTAATCCCCAAATAGCTTTGATTGAACACATTGCAGCTGCTAACCAAGACATAGTCACTGAGTTAAAGTATGCATGTGGCTGTCAATCACTGCCCTTTTTCTGCTCAATATCTTAAGGCTCAGAGTAGCACTTTATGTGGGAGTTAAACTGAGGCCGAGTTAAAATTGCTGCTGTTAGTACAACAGCTGTTATTAATGGTCGTCAAAAAGTGTTAACGGCATCCAGCAGTTTACTAAACTATCAAGATTTCCATTTTCCACAAGCTAAAAAGAGCTGCTGAAAAAATGATCAACTAGCAGTTTATAAAGCTGCCAGATTTTCAAATTGCATAGCCAAATTATGGGAGTACAATCTTGTTTTAGCTGAAAAACATAAATTATGCTTACCAGAACATTTCCTTTCCTTCTGTATAAGCAGAGTCCACGGCTTAACTCCTTAGTTGTGGGAATTCAGAACCTGGCCACCAGGAGGAGGCAAAGACACCCCAGCCAAAAGCTTAAATACCTCCCCCACTTCCCACATATCACAGTCATTCTGCCAAGGGAACAAGGAACAGTAGGAGAAATTAAGTCCGCCCTTCAGAGAATACGGGAGGGGGCCGTGGACTCTCCTCATACAGAAGAAAAGGAAATTATCTGGTTAGCATAATTTATGTTTTCCTTTTTAATATGAGTAGAGTCCACAGCTTCATTCCTTACTTGTGGTAAACATATACCCAAGGAAAGGAAAAAATCGTAGAAACCCTGACCATATGCCAGGTGATCCAACGCTCTTTACACTAGAATAAGTAGGTCCTCCACACCTTAATGACAGATGCGACAAGTAACCGGCTTACAAGCTGGAATGAGAGTATCAATAACTCTCTCAGAGAAACCTCTCTTGGCAAGGACTAAGCGTTCAATCTCCACGCAGTCCGTCTCCGAGAATCTAGATTTTGATGACCAAAAGAAACTTTTTCCAGCAGATCCCTGCGACAAGGTAACTTCCATGGAGGAGATGACGACATCCCCACTAGATCCGCAAACCACATCCTTCGCGGAAACGATGGAGCAATCAGTATCACTGATGCCTGCTCCTGCTTGATGCGGGCCACTACTCGAGGAAGGAGAGGTAATGGTGGAAAAAGGTATATTAGACTGAACCTCCAAGGTACCACTAATGCATCTATTAGCTCCGCCTGAGGATCCCTGGATCTCGACCCATACCTGGGTAGCTTGGTATTGAGACGGGATACCATGAGATCCATCTCCGGAGTCCCCCACCTGTTGCATATCTCCGCAAACACCTCAGGATGGGGAGACCATTCCCCGGATAAAAGGATTGTCTGCTGAAAAAAATACTCTTCCCAGTTGTCCACACCCGGAATGTAGATAGCTGACAGCAAACAGTTGTGGGCCTTCGCCCACTCCAGAATCCGAGATACCTCCCTCATTCCTCCCTGGTGGTTGATGTAAGCCACCGAGGTGATGTTGTCTGATTGAAATCTGATAAACTGGGACAAACTCAGACGGGGCCAAGCCTTCAGAGCATTGAAGATTGCTCTAAGTTCCAGAATGTTGATCGGAAGACAGCTCTCCTTCCGAAACCAAAGGCCCTGAGCCTTCTTGGCTCCACAAACGGCTCCCCATCCTGAGAGACTTGCATCTGTAGTTACAATCTCCCAGGATGGTCTTAAAAAGGATGTCCCTCTGAACAAGTGATCTGGACAGAGCCACCAAGAAAGCGATTCTCTCGACCGGTTGTCCAGAGCAGGGGCTGCCAACCTTTTCGGACCTCAGGGACCACTAAACTCACAATTTTGAATCCTGTGGACCACTAAAAAATTTTTTTTTTTTAAAAAAAAGGTGCAAACCTGTATAATGTATATGTATATGTATATATATATATATATATATATATATATATACACAAACATACACACACACATACTGTACATAACGAGTATATAACCATAGCTAAGTTTACACATTTTTAAAAATGAATGAGAGAACTAAGAGAATACTTCCAAATGACAGATGAAGGGTGAGTGCCAACTTTTGAACTGGAAACAGAGAGGCAGAAAGTGAGAAAAAAAGAATTATGTTTAAAAGGACCACAAGACTGCCAAGTCACCTCCCCAGTTAGGAATTATTCAAAACTACTTATGATCATGGACAGACAGAGTCATAAATTAAGTTTATATCAGAAAGCTCTCAATATCTATGTGAGCTAACCACGACTGATGTTACTGGCAATTACTATAATACTGGTGGGATATAGCTGATCTGCTGGATGGCAATTACTGGAATTCAGGTGGAATGACTTGGTGCGTGGGAAAATGATTAGAATGAAAAATAATTAATATAATAAAAAATAAAAATAAAAAAAAAGATGGAGGGGAAGAAAACAAACAGTGATGTAAGTCAATCCTTTGTAGAACTGTTACAAAGAGACAGGTAATGGGAAGAAAATAAATGAAATATGAGAAAAAAAATTTAAGATTTTCTTTTTTTAAATACTTTAATTCCACTATTTCAAGCCAAGACTATACCAACCTCTGCTGGCTTTAGAATGGAATCATCTTCCTCTGAGCAGCGCGCCGGGCGGGAGGAGTTAAAAATACAATCTAGCTACGCAAGTTGCGCAGTACCACGCAATGTGCGTAAGGAGATTGTAATTTAACTCCACCATTGGTTTTCACTGATGTCAAGTCAGGCACTGTAGGGAGTTAGAGCACGATAGGGGTGACAAGATCAGAGGAGATTAATTCCTGCTTGATGGTGTCAAGGGACCACCAACATCTTCTCGTGGACCCCCACTGGTCCAGAGAGATCTGTTGAGACAGATCCGAATGATTGCCGTTACACTTTCTCAGCATGCACAGCTGTAATGGTCAGACGGAACCTGGCAAAGGGAATTATGTCTATGCAGGACACCATGAGACCAATCGCCTCCATACACTGCACCACAGAGGCCCTTGAGGAGGTACGGAGGGCAAGACATGCCGAAGCCAGCTTGCAGCGTCTCTGGTCTGAAAGAAATATCCTTATGACTAGTGAATCTATTATAGTGCCCAGGAATTCTACCCTGGTGATTGGAATAAGAGAACTCTTTTCTAGGTTTATCTTCCATCCATGGGATCGAAGGAGAGAGAGAAGAGATTCCGAATGTTCTTCAGCTAGACGCAAGGATGGTGCTTGTACCAGAATGTTGTCCAAGTACGGTGCTACTGCAATACCCTGGGTTCTGGCCACGGCTAGGAGAGCCCCCAGAACCTTTGTGAAAATTCTTGGGGCAGTAGCTAGTCCAAACGGAAGAGCAATAAACTGGAAGTGCTGGTCCAGGAAGCCAAACTGAAAGAGTTCCCTGTGGATTGGGATATGAAGGCAAGCATTCTTCAGATCTATAGTGGTCATGAACTGTCCTTTCTGAACTAAGGGAGGATAGACCTTAACATTATAAAGTTGCGCCGTGACGTCATCACGTCATTGTGCGTGACGTCACTGCGCATAACGTGAAGCCCCGGAGATGCCTGTCACTATACAGGCCCGATCGCCGGGGTAGGAGCGGATGTGAGCCCTCAGATCTCCCTCAAGGTGGGAGAGTGCTAGCAACGGCTCTGAGCCGTCGTTAGCACCTGAGTGGGAAACTCTGTGACGGCTCAAAGCCGTCGTTAGCACTCAAGGGGGTTAAAGGACAAATCCTCTTATCACATCACCAGGATCCTGAGGCTCAGATCCTTCACAGTATAAGATTCCTCAGGCCTATCCTCGCGCCTATCAATGGGTAATTTAGGAAGGCCGCTCCTAAGAGGAGTCCCTAAAGAGCTAAGGACTAAAGAAGGACAACCTTCCAATCCTTGCAAATAAATAGACGTAAACTAGTTAAACCGCATTAAAAATAGTTTGCTCCATAGTAACAGGAAGGTAATAGCTTAAAAGGACACTAAAACCAAATTTTGTCTTTAATGATTGAGATAGAGCATGCAATTTTTAAGCAACTTTCTAATTTACTCCCTATTATGAATTTTTCTTCGTTCGCTTGCTATCTTTATTTAAAGAGCAGGAATGCAAAGCATAGGAGCCGGACCATTTTTAGTTCAGAAGCTGGGTTATGCTTACTTATTGGTTGCTAAATGTAGACTGTAGCCACCAATAAGCAAGCGCTAGCCATGGTGCTGAAACTAAAATGGGCCGGCTCCTAAGCTTTACATTCCTGCTTTTTAAAAACAGAATTTATGTTTACCTGATAAATTACTTTCTCCAACGGTGTGTCCGGTCCACGGCGTCATCCTTACTTGTGGGATATTCTCTTCCCCAACAGGAAATGGCAAAGAGCCCAGCAAAGCTGGTCACATGATCCCTCCTAGGCTCCGCCTACCCCAGTCATTCGACCGACGTTAAGGAGGAATATTTGCATAGGAGAAACCATATGATACCGTGGTGACTGTAGTTAAAGAAAATAAATCATCAGACCTGATTAAAAAACCAGGGCGGGCCGTGGACCGGACACACCGTTGGAGAAAGTAATTTATCAGGTAAACATAAATTCTGTTTTCTCCAACATAGGTGTGTCCGGTCCACGGCGTCATCCTTACTTGTGGGAACCAATACCAAAGCTTTAGGACACGGATGAAGGGAGGGAGCAAATCAGGTCACCTAAATGGAAGGCTTGCAAAACCTTTCTCCCAAAAAATAGCCTCAGAAGAAGCAAAAGTATCAAACTTGTAAAATTTGGTAAAAGTGTGCAGTGAAGACCAAGTCGCTGCCCTACATATCTGATCAACAGAAGCCTCGTTCTTGAAGGCCCATGTGGAAGCCACAGCCCTAGTGGAATGAGCTGTGATTCTTTCAGGAGGCTGCCGTCCGGCAGTCTCGTAAGCCAATCTGATGATGCTTTTAATCCAAAAAGAGAGAGAGGTAGAAGTTGCTTTTTGACCTCTCCTGTTACCAGAATAAACAACAAACAAGGAAGATGTTTGTCTAAAATCCTTTGTAGCATCTAAATAGAATTTTAGAGCGCGAACAACATCCAAATTGTGCAACAAACGTTCCTTCTTCGAAACTGGTTTCGGACCCAAAGAAGGCACGACTATCTCCTGGTTAATGTTTTTGTTAGAAACAACTTTTGGAAGAAAACCAGGTTTAGTACGTAAAACCACCTTATCTGCATGGAACACCAGATAAGGAGGAGAACACTGCAGAGCAGATAATTCTGAAACTCTTCTAGCGGAAGAAATTGCAGCCAAAAACAAAACTTTCCAAGATAATAACTTAATATCAACGGAATGTAAGGGTTCAAACGGAACCCCCTGAAGAACTGAAAGAACTAAGTTGAGACTCCAAGGAGGAGTCAAAGGTTTGTAAACAGGCTTGATTCTAACCAGAGCCTGAACAAAGGCTTGAACATCTGGCACAGCTGCCAGCTCTTTGTGAAGTAACACAGACAAGGCAGAAATCTGTCCCTTCAAGGAACTTGCAGATAATCCTTTCTCCAATCCTTCTTGAAGAAAGGATAGAATCCTAGGAATCTTTACCTTGTCCCAAGGGAATCCTTTAGATTCACACCAACAGATATATTTTTTCCATATTTTGTGGTAAATTTTTCTAGTTACAGGCTTTCTGGCCTGAACAAGAGTATCAATAACAGAATCTGAGAACCCTCGCTTTGATAAGATCAAGCGTTCAATCTCCAAGCAGTCAGCTGGAGTAGGACCAGATTCGGATGTTCGAACGGACCTTGAACAAGAAGGTCTCGTCTCAAAGGTAGCCTCCATGGTGAAGCCGATGACATATTCACCAGATCTGCCTACCAAGTCCTGCGTGGTTACGCAGGAGCTATCAAGATCACCTACGCCCTCTCCTGATTGATCCTGGCTACCAGCCTGGGGATGAGAGGAAACGGCGGGAATACATAAGCTAGGTTGAAGGTCCAAGGTGCTACTAGTGCATCTACTAGAGTCGCCTTGGGATCCCTGGATCTGGACCCGTAGCAAGGAACCTTGAAGTTCTGACGAGAGGCCATCAGATCCATGTCTGGAATGCCCCACAGTTGAGTGATTTGGGCAAAGATTTCCGGATGGAGTTCCCACACCCCCGGATGCAATGTCTGACGAATCAGAAAATCCGCTTCCCAAGTTTCCACTCCTGGGATGTGGATTGCAGACAGGTGGCAGGAGCGAGTCTCCGCCCATTGAATGATTTTGGTCACTTCTTCCATCGCCAGGGAACTCCTTGTTCCCCCCTGATGGTTGATGTACGCAACAGTCGTCATGTTGTCTGATTGAAACCGTATGAACTTGGCCCTCGCTAGCTGAGGCCAAGCCTTGAGAGCATTGAATATCGCTCTCAGTTCCAGAATATTTATCGGTAGAAGAGATTCTTCCCGAGACCAAAGACCCTGAGCTTTCAGGGATCCCCAGACCGCGCCCCAGCCCATCAGACTGGCGTCGGTCGTGACAATGACCCACTCTGGTCTGCGGGAGGTCACCCCTAGCGACAGGTTGTCCAGGGACAGCCACCAACGGAGTGAGTCTCTGGTCCTCTGATTTACTTGTATCTTCGGAGACAAGTCTGTATAGTCCCCATTCCACTGACTGAGCATACACAATTGAAATGGTCTTAGATGAATGCGCGCAAAAGGAACTATGTCCATTGCCGCTACCATCAAACCTATCACTTCCATGCACTGTGCTATGGAAGGAAGAGGAACGGAAGGAAGTATCCGACAAGAGTTTAGAAGTTTTGTTTTTCTGGTCTCTGTCAGAAAAATCCTCATTTCTAAGGAGTCTATTATTGTTCCCAAGAAGGGAACTCTTGTCGACGGAGATAGAGAACTCTTTTCCACGTTCACTTACCATCCGTGAGATCTGAGAAAGGCCAGGACTATGTCCGTGTGAGCCTTTGCTTGAGGAAGGGACGACGCTTGAATCAGAATGTCGTCCAAGTAAGGTACTACAGCAATGCCCCTTGGTCTTAGCACCGCCAGAAGGGACCCTAGTACCTTTGTGAAAATCCTTGGAACAGTGGCTAATCCGAAAGGAAGCGCCACGAACTGGTAATGCTTGTCCAGGAATGCGAACCTTAGGAACCGATGATGTTCCTTGTGGACAGGAATATGTAGATACGCATCCTTTAAATCCACCGTGGTCAAGAATTGACCTTTCTGGATGGAAGGATTGTTCGAATGGTTTCCATTTTGGACGATGGAACCTTGAGAAACTTGTTTAGGATCTTGAGATCTAAGATTGGTCTGAACGTTCCCTCTTTTTTGGGAACTACGAACAGATTGGAGTAGAACCCCATCCCTCGTTCTTTTAATGGAACAGGATGAATCACTTCCAGAAGATAACCTTGGAAGACTATTTCTAGCGCCCAAGGATCCAGAACATCTCTTGCCCAAGCCTGAGTGAAGAGAGAGAGTCTGCCCCCCACCAATCCGGTCCCGGATCGGGGGCCCGCATCTCATGCTGTCTTGGGAGCAGTGGCAGGTTTCTTGGCCTGCTTTCCTTTGTTCCAGCCTTGCCTTGGTCTCCAGGCTGGATTGGCTTGAGAAGTATTACCCTCCTGCTTAGAGGACGTAGCACTTGGGGCTGGTCCGTTTCTGCGAAAGGGACGAAAATTAGGTTTATTTTTGGCCTTGAAAGACCTATTCTGAGGAAGGGCGTGGCCCTTGCCCCCAGTGATATCAGAGATAAACTCTTTCAAGTCAGGGCCAAACAGTGTTTTCCCCTTGAAAGGAATGTCAAACAATTTGTTCTTGGAAGACGCATCCGCTGACCAAGATTTTAACCAAAGCGCTCTGCGCGCCACAATAGCAAACCCAGAATTTTTCGCCGCTAACCTAGCCAATTGCAAGGTGGCGTCTAGGGTGAAAGAATTAGCCAATTTAAGAGCACGAATTCTGTCCATAATCTCCTCATAAGAAGAAGAATTACTAATAATCGCCTTTTCTAGCTCATCGCACCAGAAACACGCGGCTGTAGTGACAGGGACAATGCATGCAATTGGTTGTAGAAGGTAACCTTGCTGAACAAACATCTTTTTTAGCAAACCTTCTAATTTTTTATCCATAGGATCTTGGAAAGCACAACTATCTTCTATGGGTATAGTGGTGCGCTTGTTTAGAGTAGAAACCGCCCCCTCGACCTTGGGGACTGTCTGCCATAAGTCCTTTCTGGGGTCGACTATAGGAAACAATTTTTTAAATATGGGGGGAGGTACGAAAGGTACACCGGGCCTGTCCCATTCTTTATTAACAATGTACGCCACCCGCTTGAGTATAGGAAAAGCTTCGGGGGGCCCCGGGGCCTCTAGGAACTTGTCCATTTTACATAGTGTTTCTGGAATGACCAGATAATCACAATCATCCAAATTGGATAACACCTCCTTAAGCAGAGCGCGGAGATGTTCCAACTTAAATTTAAAAGTAATCACATCAGGTTCAGCTTGTTGAGAAATTTTTCCTGAATCTGAAATTTCTCCCTCAGACAAAACCTCCCTGGCCCCCTCAGACTGGTGTAGGGGCCCTTCAGAAACAATATCATCAGCGGCCTCATGCTCTTCAGTATTTTCTAAAACAGAGCAGTCGCACTTTCGCTGATAAGTGGGCATATTGGCTAAAATGTTTTTGATAGAATTATCCATTACAGCCGTTAATTGTTGCATAGTAAGGAGTATTGGCGCGCTAGATGTACTAGGGGCCTCCTGTATGGGCAAAACTGGTGTAGACGAAGGAGGGGATGATGCAGTACCATGCTTACTCCCCTCACTTGAGGAATCATCTTGGGCATCATTTTTACTAAATTTATTATGACATAAATCACATCTATTTAAATGAGAAGGAACCTTGGCTTCCCCACAGTCAGAACACAATCTATCTGGTAGTTCAGACATGTTAAACAGGCATAATCTTGATAACAAAGCACAAAAAACGTTTTAAAATAAAACCGTTACTGTCACTTTAAATTTTAAACTGAACACACTTTATTACTGCAATTGCGAAAAAGTATGAAGGAATTGTTCAAAATTCACCAAAATTTCACCACAGTGTCTTAAAGCCTTAAAAGTATTGCACACCAAATTTGGAAGCTTTAACCCTTAAAATAACGGAACCGGAGCCGTTTTTATATTTAACCCCTTTACAGTCCCTGGAATCTGCTTTGCTGAGACCCAACCAAGCCCAAAGGGGAATACGATACCAAATAATGCCTTCAGAAAGACTTTTCTATGTATCAGAGCTCCACACACATGCAGCTGCATGTCATGCTGTTCTCAAAAACAAGTGCGCCATACCGGCGCGAAAATGAGGCTCTGACTATGATTAGGGAAAGCCCCAATAGAATAAAGTGTCTAAAACAGTGCCTGCCGATATTATTTTACAAAAAATACCCAGATTAAATGATTCCTCAAGGCTAAATATGTGTAAATATGATCGATTTAGCCCAGAAAATGTCTACAGTCTTAATAAGCCCTTGTGAAGCCCTTATTTACTGTGTGAATAAAAATGGCTTACCGGATCCCATAGGGAAAATGACAGCTTCCAGCATTACATCGTCTTGTTAGAATGTGTCATACCTCAAGCAGCAAAAGACTGCTCACTGTTCCCCCAACTGAAGTTAATTCCTCTCAACAGTCCTGTGTGGAACAGCCATGGATTTTAGTAACGGTTGCTAAAATCATTTTCCTCATACAAACAGAAATCTTAATCTCTTTTCTGTTTCAGAGTAAATAGTACATACCAGCACTATTTTAAAATAACAAACTCTTGATTGAATAATAAAAACTACAGTTAAACACTAAAAAACTCTAAGCCATCTCCGTGGAGATGTTGCCTGTACAACGGCAAAGAGAATGACTGGGGTAGGCGGAGCCTAGGAGGGATCATGTGACCAGCTTTGCTGGGCTCTTTGCCATTTCCTGTTGGGGAAGAGAATATCCCACAAGTAAGGATGACGCCGTGGACCGGACACACCTATGTTGGAGAAATAAAGTTAGAAAGATAATGAAGAAAAATTAATATGAGTAATTAGAAAGTTGCTTAAAGGGACATTTAACACCTAATGAAAATCCCTAAAACCTACTTTTTCTTATTAATAAAAAACATAATTTATGCTTACCTGATAAATTTATTTCTCTTGTGATGTATCGAGTCCACGGATTCATCCTTACTTGTGGGATATTCTCCTCCCTTACAGGAAGTGGCAAAGAGAGCACCCACAGCAGAGCTGTCTATATAGCTCCCCCCTTAGCTCCACCCCCCCAGTCATTCGACCGAAGGCTAGGAAGAAAAAGGAGAAACTATAGGGTGCAGTGGTGACTGAAAGTTTTAAAATAAAAATATATATGCCTGTCTTAAAATACAGGGCGGGCCGTGGACTCGATACATCACAAGAGAAACAGAATTTATGTTTACCTGATAAATTACTTTCTCCAACGGTGTGTCCGGTCCACGGCGTCATCCTTACTTGTGGGATATTCTCTTCCCCAACAGGAAATGGCAAAGAGCCCAGCAAAGCTGGTCACATGATCCCTCCTAGGCTCCGCCTACCCCAGTCATTCGACCGACGTTAAGGAGGAATATTTGCATAGGAGAAACCATATGATACCGTGGTGACTGTAGTTAAAGAAAATAAATTATCAGACCTGATTAAAAAACCAGGGCGGGCCGTGGACCGGACACACCGTTGGAGAAAGTAATTTATCAGGTAAACATAAATTCTGTTTTCTCCAACATAGGTGTGTCCGGTCCACGGCGTCATCCTTACTTGTGGGAACCAATACCAAAGCTTTAGGACACGGATGATGGGAGGGAGCAAATCAGGTCACCTAGATGGAAGGCACCACGGCTTGCAAAACCTTTCTCCCAAAAAAAAACTCTAAGCCATCTCCGTGGAGATGTTGCCTGTACAACGGCAAAGAGAATGACTGGGGTAGGCGGAGCCTAGGAGGGATCATGTGACCAGCTTTGCTGGGCTCTTTGCCATTTCCTGTTGGGGAAGAGAATATCCCACAAGTAAGGATGACGCCGTGGACCGGACACACCTATGTTGGAGAAAATAAATTTATCAGGTAAGCATAAATTATGTTTTCTCTTGTAAGATGTATCGAGTCCACGGATTCATCCTTACTTGTGGGATACCAATACCAAAGCTTTAGGACACGGATGAAGGGAGGGACTAGACAGTATCTTAAACGGAAGGCACCACTGCTTGTAGAACCTTTCTCCCAAAAAAAAGCCTCCGAAGAAGCAAAAGTATCGAATTTGTAAAATTTTGAAAAAGTATGAAGCGAAGACCAAGTCGCCGCCTTACAAATCTGTTCAACAGAAGCCTCATTTTTAAAAGCCCATGTGGAAGCCACAGCTCTAGTAAAATGAGCAGTAATTCTTTCAGAAAGCTGCCGTCCAGCAGACTCATAGGCTAAACGGATGATGCTTTTCAGCCAAAAGGAAAGAGGTAGCCGTAGCCCTTTGACCTCTCTGTTTACCAGAATAAACAACAAACAAAGATGATGTTTGGCGGAAATCTTTAGTTGCTTGTAAGTAGAACTTTAAAGCATGAACCACATCAAGATTGTGTAACAAACGTTCCTTCTTAGATGAAGGATTAGGACACAAAGAAAGAACCACAATCTCTTGATTGATATTCTTATTAGAAACAACCTTAGGAAGAAACCCAGGTTTGGTACGTAAAACCACCTTATCTGCATCGAAAACAAGGTAAGGTGAATCACATTGTAAAGCAGATAGCTCAGAAACTCTTTGAGCCGAAGAGATAGCTACTAAAAACAAAACTTTCCAAGATAGAAGCTTAATATCTATGGAATGCATAGGTTCAAACAGAACCCCTTGAAGAACTTTAAGAACTAAGTTTAGGCTCCATGGCGAAGCAACAGGTTTAAATACAGGCTTGATTCTGACCAAAGCCTGACTAAATGCTTGAACGTCTGGAACATCCGCCAGACGTTTGTGAAGAAGAATAGACAAAGCAAATATTTGTCCTTTTAGGGAACTAGCAGATAATCCCTTCTCCAAACCTTCTTGGAGAAAAGACAATATTCTAGGAATCCTAATCTTACTCCACGAGTAACCTTTGGATTCACACCAATAAAGATATTTGCTCCAAATCTTATGATAGATTTTCCTGGTGACAGGCTTTCTAGCCTGAATCAGGGTATCAATGACCGACTCAGAGAAACCACACTTTGATAGAATCAGGCGTTCAATCTCCAAGCAGTCAGACGCAGAGAAATTAGATTTGGATGCGTGAACGGACCTTGGATTAAAAAGTCCCGCCTCATTGGCAGAGTCCACGGTGGAACCGAGGACATGTCCACTAGGTCTGCATACCAAGTCCTGCATACCAAAGCTCTCTCCTGCTTGATTCTGGCAACCAGACGTGGAAGGAGAGGAAACGGTTGAGAGCATCTATCAGTACCGCCTTGGGATCCCGGGACCTGGAACCAGAGCGATGAAGTTTTGCATTCTGACGAGACGCCATCAGATCCAATTCTGGTGTGCCCCATAGCTGAATCAGCTGGGCAAATACCTCCGGATGGAGTTCCCACTCCCCCGGATGAAAAGTCACATCCCAGTTCCCTACTCCTGGGATGTGGATCGCTGAGAGATGGGAAGAGTGATCCTCTGCCCACTGGATTATTTTGGTTACCTCCACCATCGCTAGAGAACTCCTTGTTCCTCCTTGATGATTGATATAAGCTACAGTTGTGATGCTGTCCGACTGAAACCTGATGAATTTGGCCGCAGCAAGCTGAGGCCCCTGCCTGAAGTGCATTGAATATCGCTCTCAGTTCTAGAATGTTTATACGAAGGAGAGCTTCCTCCCGAGACCATAAGCCCTGTGCTTTCAGGGAATTCCAGACTGCAACCCAGCCTAGCAGGCTTGCATCTGTCGTTACAATGAGCCACTCTGGCCTGCGGAAACACATTCCCTGGGACAGGTGGTCCTGAGACAACCACCAGAGAAGAGAGTCTCTGGTCTCCTGGTCCAGATGCAGTTGAGGAGATAAATCTGCATAATCCCCATTCCACTGCTTGAGCATGCATAGCTGCAGTGGTCTGAGGTGTAGGTGGGCAAAAGGAACTATGTCCATTGCCGCTACCATGAGTTCGATTACCTCCATACACTGAGCCACTGATGGCAGAGGAATGGAATGAAGAGCTCGGCAAGTGGTTAAGAGTTTTAACTTTCTGACCTCCGTCAGAAATATTTTCATTTCTACAGAGTCTATCAGAGTCCCTAGGAAGGAAACTCTTGTAAGAGAGAAGAGAGAACTCTTTTTTATGTTCACATTCCACCCGTGAGATCTCAGAAAAGCCAACACAATGTCCGTGTGAGACTTGGCTAGCTGGAAAGTCGACGCCTGAATCAAGATGTCGTCTAGATAAGGCGCCACTACTATGCCCCGTGGAAGTAGAACCGCCAGAAGGGACCCTAGCACTTTTGTGAAAATTCTGGGAGCCGTGGCCAACCCGAAGGGAAGGGCCACAAACTGGAATTGATGATGATCTCTGTGAATAGGGATGTGTAGATACACATCCTTTAAGTCTACGGTAGTCATATATTGACCCTCCTGGATCAGAGGTAGAATAGTCCGAATAGTCTCCATCCTGAATGATGGAACTTTGAGGAACTTGTTTAGAATTTTGAGATCCAAGATTGGTCTGAAAGTTCCCTCTTTCTTGGGAACTACAAACAGGTTTGAATAAAACCCTAGCCCCTGTTCCTCTTTTGGGACTGGGCGGATCACTCCCATGGTATATAGGTCTTCTACACAGCGTAAGAACGCCTCTCTCTTTGTCTGGTTTACAGACAATCGAGAAATGTGAAATCTCCCCCTTGGAAGGGAGCCCTTGAATTCCAGAAGATATCCCTGGGACACAATTTCTAAAGCCCAGGGATCGTGAACATCTCTTGCCCAAGCCTGAGCGAAGAGAGAGAGTCTGCCCCCTACTAGATCCGGTCCCGGATCGGGGGCTACCCCTTCATGCTGTTTTAGAAGCAGCTGCAGGCATCTTGGCCTGTTTACCCTTGTCCCAAGCCTGGTTAGGTCTCCAGACTGACTTGGATTGGGCAAAATTCCCCTCTTGCTTTGCAGTAGAGGAAGCTGACGCGGGACCACTCTGAAAGTTCCGAAAGGAACGAAAATTATTCTGTTTGGTCCTCATCTTATTTGATCTATCCTGAGGAAGGGCATGACCTTTCCCTCCAGTGATGTCTGAAATAATCTCTTTCAGTTCAGGCTCGAATAGGGTCTTACCTTTGAAAAGGAAGTTCAAAAGTTTAGATTTAGATGACACATCAGCAGACCAGGATTTAAGCCATAACGCCCTGCGTGCTAAAATGGCAAAACCTGAATTCTTTGCCGCTAATTTAGCCAGTTGAAATGCGGCATCTGTAATAAAAGAATTAGCCAACTTAAGGGCCTTAATTCTGCCCATAATCTCCTCTAATGGAGTCTCCATTTGAAGAGTCCCCTCTAGAGCCTCAAACCAGAAAGCAGCTGCAGTCGTTACAGGAACAATGCACGCAATAGGTTGGAGAGAAAAACCTTGATGAACAAAAATTTTCTTCAAGAGACCCTCTAATTTTTTATCCATAGGATCTTTGAAAGCACAACTGTCTTCGATAGGTATAGTTGTACGCTTAGACAGAGTAGAAACAGCTCCCTCCACCTTAGGAACTGACTGCCATGAGTCCCTTATGGTGTCAGATATGGGAAACATTTTCTTAAAAACAGGAGGGGGAGTGAACGGAATACCTGGTCTATCCCACTCCTTAGCAATAATATTCACAATCCTCTTAGGGACTGGAAAAACATCAGTGTAAACAGGAACCTCTAAGTATTTATCTTTTTTACACAATTTCTCTGGGACCACTATAGGGTCACAATCATCTAGAGTTGCTAATACCTCCCTAAGCAATAAGCGGAGGTGTTCAAGCTTAAATTTAAAGGCTGTCATATCAGAATCTGTCTGAGGAAGCGACTTTCCTGAATCAGAAATTTCTCCCTCAGATAACAAATCCCTCACCCCTTCAAAGCATTGTGAGGGCATATCAGATACGGCTACTAAAGCATGAGACGGCTCAGCATTTTTCCTTAACCCAGAGCTGTCCCACTTTCCTTATAAACCAGGCAGTTTGGATAAAACCTCTGAGGGTTGTATTCATAACTGTGTCCATGTCTTGTAAAGTAAATGAATTAGACGCACTAGAGGTACTTGGCGTCACTTGTGCGGGCGTTACTGGTTGTGACACTTGGGGAGAGCTAGATGGTGAACCCTCAGTTACTTCTGACTGAGAATCATCTATTGCTCTATTTTTAAGTGCTAATATATGTTCTTTATAATTTATAGACATATCAGTACAATTGGGACACATTCTAAGAGGGGGTTCCACAATGGCTTCCAAACATATAGAACAAGGATTTTCCTTGGTGTCAGACATGTTTAACAGGCTAGTAATGTAACAAGCAAGCTTGGAAAACACTGTAATCAAAGTAAATAACACTTAGAAATAAAACGGTACTGTGCCTTTAAGAGAAAAAAAGCTGCACACGTTCTGCAAAACAGTGTAAAAAACCAGTAAACTTAACGAAATTTTTACAGTAGTATCTTACAGCCTTAGTAACTTTGCACAGCTATGCAAATAAACAATGAACCCCTTAATGGCAAAACCGGATTGAAAAAACGTCAAAACCGGTAAAAAAGACTTTTAGCACCTTGCCACAGCTCTGCTGTGGCGCCTACCTGCCCTTCAGAACGATTTGTGGGGAAGAAACCTCCTTTACAGCCCTCAAACACAGCAGGAACTACTGGAGAGGCAGCTGGATGCCTCTAAGGAAAAGAAACTGCTCAACTGAGGCGCGAAAATAGGCCCCTCCCACCTCACTCGATGTTTTGAGGCCTATCAAACAAACACCAGAGTGTCTCTCAATTAACCATGTGGGTTAAAAAAAAACCAAAACAAGCCACAATGACCCCTTTAGTCCCTTCGAAAAAAAAAGTTATAATTGCATCATTTACTGAACAAACAAAAACGTTTTTTTTCTTTTTTTTTTTCTAACAGTGTCACCAGTAACTTATGAGCCCTTCATGCAAGCTGAAATTCCTATCCAAGTGTCTGAATACAGCTTACCCTTCCTTCATGGGGATATTGCCAGCCTTTTCTAGAATTAACACAGTCTGTCTAGAAAAAATATAGACTGAACATACCTCATATGCAGCTTAGCCTGCAAACCGTTCCCCCAGCTGAAGTTTTCCTGTACTCTTCAGCCCTTGTGAGAACAGCAGTGGATCTTAGTTACAAAGTGCTAAGATCATAATCCTCCTTGCAGAAATCTTCATCCCTTTTCTGCCAGAGAGTAAATAGTACACACCGGTACCATTTAAAATAACAAACTTTTGCTTGAGAAATAAAAAACTAACATTTTTGTCACCACACTCGCTCTGCACTTCCTAGTTTCTTAGAGTAGGCAAAGAGAATGACTGGGGGGTGGAGCTAAGGGGGGGAGCTATATAGACAGCTCTGCTGTGGGTGCTCTCTTTGCCACTTCCTGTAGGGGAGGAGAATATCCCACGAGTAAGGATGAATCCGTGGACTCGATACATCTTACAAGAGAAATAAAATAATCACTGCTGACTATTTTATATGCCCCTCTTACCCCAAACTGTAGAAGGATATTGTTTTAAATTACAGCACTGATCCACTGCTTGATTCTCTTATGTAAGCTGCCATATTGTAACGCACGCTACAGGCAGGGGCACAGAAGTCACATGCTCATGATGCAGTCAAGTGACACACACGGCTATATTACATACAGTATACTTAGAGGATCACATCTGTGTGAGCTGATGTGACTGAAGAAACATATTTATTAGTTAGAGTATAAATGTATTAGATTTAGCCATGTAGGTATAATACACATCATATACATTTTAACTTTAATAAAATGCTTATTAAGTACTGTGTATTTGTGTTTCTAACTCCCCTCACAGTTAAAACTTCAAACTGCCCACAAGTTTTATGTTTTAATAAAAGCCGTTTTCTGCAGGCACTATTATCTGTGTAATTTATTTGTTGTAACCTCCGTGGGGGAAGAGGGAGGGGGAGGCTGTGATGCTGCATATACACTCCGTGCGAAGATTTCTGCTTTTCAAGACTTCTCCTGTTTATATAAATCACTAAGGGCTGACAGTTGTACAAGCTTAGTGATTGTTTAGCAATGATCTCTTTCAATGCAGGTGACCATTGCTAAAGGATCACTAAGCTTGTACAACTATCAGCCCTTAGTGATTTATATAAAAAGGAGAAGTCTTGAAAAGCAGAAATCTTCTGCACGGAGTGTATATGCAGCATCACAGCCTCCCCCTCCCTCTTCCCCCATGGAGGTTACAACAAATAAATTACACAGATAATAGTGCCTGCAGAAAACGGCTTTTCTTAAAACATAAAACTTGTGGGCAGTTTGAAGTTTTAACTGTGGGGGGGAGTTAGAAACACAAATACACAGTACTTAATATGCATTTTATTAAAGTTAAGATGCATATGGTGTGTATTATACATACATGCCTAAATCTAATACATTTATACTCTAACTAATAAATATGTTTCTTCAGTCACATCAGCTCACACAGATGTGATCCTCTAAGTATACTGTATGTAATATAGCCGTGTGTGTCACTTGACTGCATCATGAGCATGTGACTTCTGTGCCCCTGCCTGCAGTGTGCGTTACAATATGGCAGCTTACAAAGGAGAATCAAGCTGTGGATCATATCTGTACTTTAAAATAATATCCTTCAACAGTTTGGGGTAAGAGGAGCATATAAAATAGTCAGCAGTGATTATTTTATTTTTATTAATAAGAAAAAGTAGGTTTTAGGGATTATTAGAAGACAGGTGTTTAGTATCCCTTTAAAATTTCATGCTCTATCTGAATAATTAAAGAATTTTTTGGGGTTCAGTATCCATTTAAGTATCAGGGATAGACTGAAGCAAATAAAGAGAATAAAAGACACAAATAGTTAACCCCGAAAGGAAGAATAGGCACATTATAAAACTGATTGATCCATAAGAAGGAAACAACAACAACAATAATAATAAAATACATAAGAGAAGTTCTCCACAGGGATGTTCCTTGTTCAAAAAAGGATTGCCTGGTGTTTCGTGGCTGGACTGACCTTGTTAGGCAGGATCAGACTGATATACTTCAGGAACGTTCTTCTCTGTGAAAAGCACAATTGGGCTAAAAGATGCTCCCAGGTGGTAAATTGCCATAGAAAAGGCTAGTGTGCTGCTGTTCGATACTGAAAGAGCACTTCTCTTTCTGTATGTATTTATAATAATAATATAAATAAGGTACTGTCTTTCAGTTCTTTAGCGCTTATTTGACAAACAGCAAAAAGGTGTTCAAAGCAAAAATCTGTGAAAAGAGAGCAGAGACAGGCGCAGCCCAATTCAAGTGTAGTATTCTTTTATTCAGTGTAAGAGCACACGTACAAATGGCTACTTACAAAATGCACAAATAAAAACTGCATATAAAGGTATCTTTACATCCAGACTGTATTGTTGTGTGACATACAGCTGTAAAACAATCTCTACGCGTTTCGTCTGAGGACGCTCAGACTTTCTCAAGAGGTAAAAAATTGAAAGCAATATAAGCATGGTTCCTACCGGCTTTACAAAAGGAACCACTGATTGCATAATTGATTATCAGCCAATCATTGTATAGGTGGATTTGATTAGCAGATAAGCATGTTAAGTTAGAAAATTTCAATTTTTTACCTCTTGAGAAAGTCTGAGCGTCCTCAGACGAAACGCGTAGAGATTGTTTTACAGCTGTATGTCACACAACAATACAGTCTGGATGTAAAGATACCTTTATATGCAGTTTTTATTTGTGCATTTTGTAAGTAGCCATTTGTACGTGTGCTCTTACACTGAATAAAAGAATACTACACTTGAATTGGGCTGCGCCTGTCTCTGCTCTCTTTTCACAGATTGTTCCCTGCTGGAGGTGTTTGGAGAATACACCCCTTTCTTTCTCAGGCAGCGCCCATCACTACAGTGACACAGGAAGGAAACCATCACTGATAATTGCAACACGCTACCACAGTGGATCTACTTCCTGCTCAACAGAGCAACCGGCTTTCTTTTTGCTCACAGACCAACTCCAGGAACTTAAGTGCCCCTCAGCTTTTCTGTTCTGCTATGTACGTTCAAAGCAAAAAACAAACAAAACAAAAAAACAGCACATAAAGGGTTAAAAATAATTTGTACCCCAAATTCAATTTATTGCAACTTGAAAACATAAATTATGCTTACCAGATAATTTAATTTCCTTCTGTATAAGGAGAGTCCACGGCATCATTCCTTACTGTTGGAAAATACTGAACCTGGCCACCAGGAGGAGGCAAAGACACACCAGCCAAAGGCTTAAGCCTTTGGCTGGTGTGTCTTTGCCTCCTCCTGGTGGCCAGGTTCAGTATTTTCCAACAGTCCACCAGTCATTCTGCCGAGGGAACAGTAGGAAAAATATCAGGGTATAAATGGCGCCAGAAGAAAAAAATTTAGAGGGCGGCCCACTTCCCCCATCCACCAGTCATTCTGCCGAGGGAACAGTAGGAAAAATATCAGGGTATAAATGGCGCCAGAAGAAAAAAATTTAGAGGGCGGCCCATCGGAGAACACGGGCGGGGGCCGTGCACTCTCCTTATACAGAAGGAAATTAAATTATCTGGTAAGCATAATTTATGTTTTCCTTCTTAATATAAGGAGAGTCCACGGCATCATTCCTTACTGTTGGGAAACCCAAGCTCCAGAGCATCGGTCGCCAACCAGTGGTCCATGGACCACGAGAAGATGTTGGTTGTGCTTGACACCATCAAGCAGGAATTAATTTCCTCTGATGGTGTCACCCCTATCATGCCGCAACTTGCTACAGTGCCTGACTTGACATCAGTGAAAACCAACGGAGGAGTTAAATTACAATCTCCCTAGGCACGTTGCGTAGTACTGCGTAAATTGCGTAGCTAGATTGTATTTTTTAACTCCTCCCGCCCGGCGCGTTGCTCAGAACAAGATGATTCCATTCTAAAGCCAGCAGAGGTTGGTATAGTCTTGGCTTGAAATAGTGGAATTAAAGTATATAAAAAAAGAAAATCTTAATTTTTTTTCTCGATTTCATTTAATTTCTTCCCTTTACCCGTCTCTTTCTAATAGTTGTATGTATGTATGTATTGGGTACTTGTAAAACGCGGCTAATCGCCCGTAAGGGTCTCAAGGCGCTGCTCATTTTATCAACCTCGGAAGGATGAAAGGCTGAGTGGGGATCGAACCTGCAACCCTTGGGTTGCTACAGAGATCAGCCACAGTGCCTTAGCATGCTGAGCTATCTGTCCGGTAATAGTTCTACAAAGGATGGACTTACATCACTGTTTGTCTTCCTCCCCACCATCTTTTTAAAAAAAAAAATTAATTATTTTTCATTCTAATCATTTTTAAGAGCACAAAGCCATTCCACCTGAATTCTAGTAATTGCCATCCAGCAGATCAGCCATATCGCACCAGTATTATAGTAATTGCCAGTAACATAAGTCGTGGTTAGCTCACATCCATATTGAGAGCTTTCCGATATAAACTTAATTTATGACTCCAATGTCTGTCCATGATCATAAGTAGTTTTGAATAATTCTTAACTGGGGAGGTGACTTGGAAGTCTTGTGGTCCTTTTAAACAAAATTCTTTTTTTCTCACTTTCTGCCTCTCTGTTTCCAGCTCAAAAGTTGGCACTCACCCTTCATCTGTCACTTGGAAGTATTCTCTCAGTTCTGTCATTCAGTTAGTTAATTCCAAAAAATAATTCTTAAAAATGTACTGTAAACTTAGCTATGGTTATACTAGTAATGTACAGTATTTGTGTATATATATGTGTGTGTGTGTATATATATATATATATATATATATATATATATATATACATACATACACACACATATACAGTATATATATATATATATATATATATATACACATACACACACACTAGACCTAAAGCCCGTGTACACGGGCCAATTTTTTAAGTACCACGGTTGAGACCTATTTTGTGCTCTCTCTCCCCCCTCTCTTTTGAGCTCTCTCCCCCCTCTTTTGCTCTCTCTCTCTCCCCCCCTATTTTGCTCGCTTTCTCTCTCTCTTCCCTCCTCTTTTGCTCTCTCCCCCCTCTTTTGCTCTCTCCCTCCCCTATTTTGCTCTCTGCCTCCCCTATTTTGCTCTCTATATCCCCTATTTTGCTCTCTATATCCCCTATTTTGCTCTCTCTCCCTCCTCTATTGCTCTCTCCGCCCCTCTTTTAATCTCTCTCTCTATCCCCCCTCTCCTTTGCGCTCTCTCTCCCCCTTCTCTTTTGCGCTCTCTCTCCCCCCCTCTCTTTTGAGCTCTCTCTCTCTCCCCCCTCTCTTTTGAGCTCTCTCTCTCCCCCCTCTTTTGAGCTCTCTCTCTCCCTTCTCTTTTGCGCTCTCTCCCCCCTCTCTTTTGAGATCTCTCTCTCTCTCCCCCCTCTCTTTTGAGCTCTCTCTCTCTCCCCCCTCTTTTGCGCTCTCTCTCCCCCTTCTCTTTTGCGCTCTCTCTCCCCCCTCTTTTTTTTGCACTCTCTCTCCCCCTTCCTCTCTTTTGCACTCTCTCTCTTCCTCTCTTTTGCACTCTCTCTCTCCCCCTTTTTTGTGCTCTCTCTCCCCCTCTTTTGCGCTCTCTCTCTCCCCCTTCTCTTTTGAGCTCTCTCACCCCCCTCTATTTTGAGCTCTCTCCCCCCTCTCTTTTGAGCTCTCTCTCTCCCCCCTCTCCTTTGAGCTCTCTCTCTCCCCCCTCTCTTTTGAGCTCTCTCTCTCTCCTCCTCTTTCTTTCTCCGCCCCTCTTTCTCTCCCCTCCTCTTTTGCTCTCTCTTTCTCCCCCCCCCCTCTTTTGCTCTCTCTCCCCTCTCTTTAACACTCTCTTCACCCCCTGTTTTTGCTCGCTTTCTATATTTCCCTCCTCTCTTTTGGTCTCTCCCACCTCTCTCCCGTTGGCCACGCCCCTTCAAGCGCACGCCCACGAGGCCACGTCCCCCTTGCCATACCCGCAAGGCCACGTCCCGATCACGGCACGCCCGGTCACGGCACGCCCCCACCAGGTAGCTTCCGCAGTGCGCACTCCTCTGCTGATCAAGGCCAGGTATGTTTGTCCTCTGCAGTCTCTACTGCGCATGACTGCATCTGACAAACATACCTGGCCTTTTATTATATAGGATATATATATATATATATATATATATATACATACACACACACACATAAATACAGGTTTGTAGCTTTAAAAAAAAAAAAAAAAAAATCATGTTAGTGGTCCACGGGATTCAAAATTCTGAGTTTAGTGATCCCTGAGGTCCGAAAGGTTGGCAACCCATGCTCTAGAGGACACTGAATAATCATGGGAGGGACAAATAGAGAGGCAGACTCTAATCTGAGGGCACCACAGCCTTCAAAACCTTTCTCCCAAAAGCTGCTTCAGCCGAAGCAAAAACATCAAACTTGTAAAATTTAGAAAAAGTATGTAAGGAGGACCAGGTAGCCTTACAAATCTGATCCATAGAAGCCTCATTATTAAAGGCCCAAGAGGAAGTCACTGCTCTAGTAGAATGAGTCGTAATCCTCTGAGGAGGTTTATGTCCCACTGTCTCATAAGCAAAGCGGATAACACTCTTTAACCAAAAACATAAGGAAGTCGAATAGACCTTCTGACCCTTACAATTCCCAGAAAAGACAACAAAAAAGAAAGAAAATTGTTTAAAATCCGTAGTCCTTGATGCGAGCCACTACACAAGGAAGTAGTGGTAACAGCGGGAAAAGGTAAATTAGACTGAACCTTCAAGGCACTGCTAATGCATATATTAGCTCCGCCTGAGGATCCCTGGACCTCGACCCATATCGGGGTAGCTTGATATTGAGACGGGACGCCTTGAGATCTATCTCCGGCATCCCCCACCTGTTGCATATCACCGCAAACACTTTGGGATGGAGAGACCATTCCCCCGGATGAAAAGATTATCTGCTGAGAAAATCCGCTTCCCAGTTGTCCAAACCCGGATTATGGATCGCTGACAGCGAACAGCTCAGAATCCGAGATACTTCCATCATCGCTAGGGAGCTTCTCGTTCCACCCTGATGTTTGATGTAAGCCACCAAGGTGATATTGTCCGATTGGAATCTGATAAACTGGGACGAACCCAGAAGGGGCCAAGCCTACAGAGCATTGAAGATTGCCCAAAGTTCCATAATGTTGATCGGGAGGGAGCATTCCTCGTGAGTCCGCAGGCCCTGTGCCTTCTTGGCACCCCAAACAGCTCCCCATTCTGATAGACTTGCATCCGTAGTCACAATCTCCCAGGATGGGCTTAATAAGGATGTTCCTTGGGACAGATGATCTGGACAGAGCCACCAAAAGAGCGATTCTCTTGACCGGTTGTCCAGAGAAATCTGTTGAGAAAGATCTGAATGATCGCCGTTCCACTACCTCAGCATGCACAGTTGCAACGGTCTGAGACAGAACCTGGCAAAGGGAATGATGTCCATGCTTGACACCATGAGACCAATCACTTCATACACTGAGTCACAGAGGGCCTTAAGGAGGTCCGGAGGGCAAGACATGCCAAAGCAACGTCTCTGGTCTGTTAGAAATATCCTCATTTATATGGAGTCTATTAAAGTACCCAGGAACTCCCCCCTGGTGCATGGAATAAGAACTCTTTTCTAGGTTTATCTTTCATCCATGAGATCGAAGAAGAGAGAAGAGATTCCGAATGGCCCTCTGCGAGACGAAAAGATGGTGCTTGTACCAGAATACTGTCCAAATCTGGCAACGGCTAGAAGAGCCCCTAGAACCTTCGTAAAAATCCTTGGAGCAGTAGCTAGACCAAACAGAAGTGCAATGAACTGGAAGTGCTGGTCCAGGAATGCAAACCTTAGGAACTGGAAGTGATCCTTGT
Organism: Bombina bombina; assembly: GCF_027579735.1. Classification (NCBI taxonomy): domain Eukaryota; kingdom Metazoa; phylum Chordata; class Amphibia; order Anura; family Bombinatoridae; genus Bombina; species Bombina bombina. The sequence continues at coordinate 353,576,966 of NC_069505.1, read as the reverse complement.
GGATTGGAATGTGAAGGTAAGCATCCTTCAGATCTAAAGTGGTCCTGAACTAAGGGAAGGATGGACCTTATTGTCTCCATCTTGAACGAGGGGACATTTAGAAATTTGTTTAAGCACTTTAGGTCCAGAATCGGGCGGAAAGTTCCCTCCTTCTTTGTTTGGGACCACGAAAAGGTTTGAATAGTATCCCAAACCTCTTTCTGCGATAGGTACTGGGACAATGACCCCTAAGGAGGACAGATCCTGCATGCACCCCAGAAAGGCTTCCCTCTTTTCTGGTCTGGAAGACAGGCTTGAGAGGAGAAATCTGCCCTTGGGTGGATGAGACTTGAAACTTATCTTGTATCCCTAAGCTATGACCTCCAGGACCCATGGATCCTGCACGTCCCTGAACCAAGCGTCTGGAAAAAAATGACAGTCTGCCCCCTACACGATCCAGCGCCGGATCAGGGGCCGTCCCTTCATGCCGATTTAGTCTCGGCGGGCTTCTTGCTCTGCTTGGATTTATTCTAGGACTGAGCTGGCTTTGCTCGTGCTTAGCAGAGGGTTGCGGTTGTTGGGATTTATCAGAACGAAAATTAGAAACTTGTCCATTCAACTTTTTATCTTGCGGTAGGAAGGCACCCTTGCCCCCTGTAACCATAGAGATAATGGAGTCCAGGCCTGGACCAAATAAAATATCTCCCTTAAAGGGGAGGGAAAGAAGTCTGTACTTAGAAGTCACATGCGCAGACCAGGTTTTTAGCCAGAGCACCCGATGGGCCTGAACCGAAAAGCCACAAGCCTTAGCATTTAGGCGAATAATCTGCATGTTTGCATCACAGATAAAAGAATTCTCAAGGATTTAATTCTATCCTGAATAATGTCAAGGGGACCCTCCACCTCGATCATTTCCGATAAGGAGTCGCACCAGTAGGTAGCTGGCGGTTTAAATAGATATCCTGTATGTTGAAAAATCTTTCTTAGAAGAGTTTCCATCTTCTTATCCATCGCTTCTCTGAATGATGAGCTATCCTCAAGCAGGATAGAAGTACGTTTGGCAAGCGTGGAGATAGTGCCATCCACCTTAGGGACGGAACCCCACAACTCCAATTGAGAGTCCGGGAATCGTTTTTTAAAGTAAGACGAAGGGGAAAAGGAAGCTCCAATTCTGTCCCATTCGTTCTTAATAATGTTTGCCATCCTTACAGGCACAGGAAAAGATAAAGGCACTACCCTGTCCTCGTAAACTCTGTCTAATTTAGGAATCAAAGGTTCATTAGGCAGTATGACCTCTGGAACCTCTAATGTAGACAGGACGTAAGTTATTATTATTATTCTTTATTTATAAAGTGCCAACAGATTCCGCAGTGCTGTCCATGGGTACAAAAATAAAAGCACAGTACAATACAATATAAAAGACACCAGACAAAATTTAACAAACAAATACAGGGGTAAATGAGGGCCCTGTTCCCGTGGGAACTTACAATCTAGATGGGTAGGAGGGTGAGAAACAGGAGGTGGGGACTGCAAAGTAGAGAATGATGTTAGTGTGGAGTTAGATGGGGGCAGCAATTAGGCAAGTGGAATTCATTTGTTACCGATTTGGAGATATTCTTCCATGAACAGAAAGGTCTTTAGGGAGCGTTTAAAGGAGGAAAGGTTAGGGGAGAGTCTGACAGCTCTAGGAAGTGCATTCCAGATGGTTGGTGCCGCACGAGAGAAGTCCTGTAGCCTAGCATGGTAAGAGGTGATGGTAGAAGATGCAAGGAGCAGGTCATTGTTGGATCTTAGGGGGCGAGCTGGAGTGTATTTGTTGATGAGTGAGGACAGGTAGGGGGGGGCTGCGTTGGTAAGGGCTTTGTAGGTCAGGATGAGAATTTTTAATTTAATTCTACTGTGGATGGGTAGCCAGTGAAGGGACTCGCAGAGCGGTGCAGCAGATACAGAGCGTCGGGAGAGGTGGATTAGCCTAGCAGAGGCAATTAGGATGGATTGAAGAGGGGAGAGGTGGGAGAGAGGGAGGCCAGTTAGTAGGTTATTACAGTAGTCAAATCGGGAGATTACCAGGGAGTGGATTAGCTGTTTAGTAGTTTCAGCATTAAGAAAGGGACGAATTTTGGAGATATTGCGTAGGTGGCTGCGACAGGAGGAAGAGAGCAATTGGATGTGGGGTATGAAGGACAGATTGGAGTCAAGTGTAACTCCTAGGCAGCGGACTTGGGGTGATGGGGAGATAGTGGTGTCAGCAACAGTGATTGAAAAGTTAGGAACTGGGGTAGAATTAGAGGGGGGGGATTAGAAGGAGCTAAGTCTTGGACATATTGATTTTTAGGTGGTGAGAGGCCATCCAAGAAGAAATGCCAGATAAGCAGACACTGATGTGAGAAAGGACAGAAGGAGAGAGTGAAGGGGTGGATAGGTAGATCTGAGTATGATCAGCATAGAGGTGGTAGTTGAAGCCATAGCTACTGATAAGTTTACCCAGTGAGGAAGTATAAATAGATTAGAGTAGAGGACCCAGAACAGAGCCTTGAGGTACTCCAACAGACAGAGGCAATGGAGAGGAGTCGCCGCCATAAAAGGAGACAGAAAAGGACCTATTAGAGAGATAAGAGTGGATCCAGGAAAGGGCAGTGTCAGAGAGCCCAAGGGAGCTGAGAGTCCGTAGGAGAAGGGGATGGTCAACGGTGTCAAAGGCAGCAGACAGATCAAGTAAGATAAGTATTGAGTAGTGGCTGTTTTTTTTTTTTTAGCAGAAAGAAGATCATTGGTAACCTTGGTGAGGGCAGTCTCAGTTGAGTGTTTGGAACGGAAGCCAGATTGCAAGGGGTTGAGCAGTGATTTGGAGGACAAGAAGTGGGTTAATCAATCGAAGAATAGTTTTTCCAGGACTTTTGAAGCTAGCGGAAGAAGTGATATGGGGCGGTAGTTTGCAGGAGAATTGGGGTAGAGGGAGGGTTTTTTGAGGATGGGGGTGACCTTTGCATGTTTGAAGGAAGATGGGAATGAACCAGTAGTAAGGGATAGGTTGAATATGTGAGTAAGAGCTGAAGTGAGGGTAGAAGATAGAGAAGGTATTAGATGTGAAGGGATAGGGTCAAGTGGGCAGGTAGTGAGGTGTGAGGAAGATATTAGGGAACTCACTTCATTCTCAGTGGTAGGGTGGAAGGTGCTGAGAGTGGTGGAGGGGGTTGCCGTGGGCAGAGATGGAAGGTTGCAGTCTTGTGTTGGATATTACTTCGGATGGTAATTGTTTTGCTGAAAACGTAGTCTACCAGGTCTTGAGCACTAAAGGCAGATGAAGGGGGTGGTGCAGGTGGATAAAGGAGAGAGTTGAAAATGGAGAAGAGACGTTTAGGGTTTTAGGCATGAGTAGATATAAGAGAAGAGAAGTAGGTTTGCTTGGCTAAGTGAAGGGTAGAGGAGTAAGAATAAAGAGTGAACTTATAGTGGAGGAAATCTGATTCAGAGCAGGATTTCCTCCAGGCACGTTCAGCAGCACGGGAGCATTTTTGCAAGTAGCGTGTTTGCTTAGAGTGCCAGGGTTGGCGCTGACGACGTGGGGTTTTGCGTATTTGGGGAGGAGCGAAAGTGTTCAGTGCAGAGCAGAGAGTATTGTTATAGTGGGTTGTAGCAAGGGCAGGATATTGTGGAAGTGTGGGGGAAGTGTTTTTGAATAAGGTTGGAGAGTTGTAGAGGATCCACAGTGTGCAGATTTCTACAGGAGCGGGGGCGAGAGGGAGAAGTAGATTTAGCCTGTATGTTAAGCTTAAAGGTGAGCAGATGGTGGTCTGAGATGGGAAATGGACGACAGGTGGCGTCAGAGAGAGAGCAGAGGTAGGAGAATACTAGATCAATAGAGTGTCTGTTGCGGTGAGTAGGGAATAGGATGGATTGTGAGAGACCAAAGGAGTTTGTGAGTGAGAGAAGCTTAGAGGCAGCAGGGACAGATGGGTTATCAATGGGGATGTTGAAGTCCCCCAGGATTAAAGCAGGTGTATTTGTAGAGAGAAAGTGAGAAAGCCAGGAAGCAAAGTTATCAAGGAATTGGGAGGTTGGTCCAGGGGGGTGATGGATAACTGCAACCCTGAGGAAGAGGGGGGAGAATAGTCGGATCCAGTGAACTTCACAGGAGGAAAAGGAGAGAGATGGATGAGGCTGCAGGTGCTGAAAGGAGCAGGAGGGGGAGAGTAAGATTCCAACACCACCACCATGTCTCTCACCTGGCCTAGCTGTGTGACTAAAGTGGAGACCACCGTGCGTGAGAGCAGCAATGGAAGCAGTGTCAGAAGATGATAACCAGTGTTCAATGTTAAACCTAAAGGTTGGTTCCTCCGCAGCAGGAGGCTTAGAGGCAGCAGGTTCCGTCCCAGAAAGTTCACCCTCTGAAGCCTCAGAGTGTGACTCATCCTCGGATAAAAGACAGAGCAGAAAAATCCAATAAATTACCTGATGACCCCGGGGCAGGAGAGCTATGTTTAACCTTTCGCTTGCGTTTAGCAGGGCAAGGTAAATCACTAAGGGCCTCAGACACCACCATTTTTAACTGTGCAGTAAAATCTGATGGTAAAAGGCCCCCGCCAGATGGAGGATTAAGCATGCTACGGGAAGCTGCATGTGCAGAAGGAGATGAATATTGGGTATGCACCTCACGGGACGGCTCAGTGGTACTAAAAGGCTTAACCTTCTTTGACCGAAAAACGTTGTCAAGGCATGTGGAACATAACTGAGAGGGTGGGCAGACCAAGGCCTCCTCACAATATAAACAGGTATTACTATTTGGAATAGAGGGAGTGCCCTCTAATATCTCAGAATCCTCCATAGCTTAGGCTAATGACAGCAGGACACAGAAAATAAACGATCTTTATTTCTCAAAAGCACCTTTATACTCCCAATGGCTGGGGCACTCACCACCTCCTAGACCCATACAATGCAGAGAAATAGCATCTTCTCCGACAGCCAGCTCGGCCAGGAAAGAGGAAATGAAAGTGAGACCACTCCCAGTCACATGGTGCGCAAGGCAGGACCGCCCCTACTATGAGAAAAAGCGCACCAAGCTACAAGCTGCTCAGCACTCAAAGTGAAAGTAAAAACCTGCATATTCCAGCCAAATAACAAACAACCTATGAGCCCAACAAAAAATTTACACATAAAGCAGCATAAAATCAAAGCAACACATTTGATTAATCTCCACTGTTAAATAATCCCCCTCAGGAGATATTAACCCATGATTCTATTAAGATAAAAGGAGCCCACTGTGACCCTGTCTTCTAGCGTTTTCAACATATGTAAAAAATTGAAACAATCTTAGCAGAATCCATGCTGTGGAACAGAAACACAGCCTCTCAAGTGTGACAGTCTTGTAGCATCGCTCCTGACATGGACTTGAGTGAGAAAACAAGCAGACAATGAAACTCATCAATTGCTTAGGAGCTGTTAGCAGGTAGTCTGGATGGGTTTGCAGAAAGACTCTCCCTGCATCTCCAAACTCTAACTTTCGTCAATGCTCTCACTGAGAGGCTGACAAGACTACTTAAGACTCCAGTCCCATATCGAAGGGCAGATACCCTTCCTAAGGAACTATTTTGAAATCTTCTGACACTTCTCTGCCATCCTCCTGTGATGAAAGGCAAAGAATGACTGGGGGATGGGGGAGGTGGGAGAGGTATTTAAGCCTTTGGCTGGGTTGCCTTTGCCTCATCCTGGTGGCCAGGTTCAGTATTTCCCAACAGTAAGGAATGATGCCGTGGTCTCTCCTTATATTAAGAAGGAAATCATTTTTTTCTATAAATTTGGCTTTATTTTCTTATCTATATTTTCTCTAAAAGCATCTTCATCATCCATTTGGAACGCTACTAACCTTCTTCGTTGTGCTAAGGTTCTGTGCTGTCTCTGACGGCAATTAGAACGAGGCTCCCTTTGGAACCTATGGAATCGCACTCTCGTGAGCGCAATGCTTCCCAGCATGCGAACGGAAGCTCGCAATCGCATTGCTGTCAAATTGTAATACCAGCGCACATTAGTGTGCGCTGGTATTTATCAGTGTAGTGCAAATATAGTTTTCATGAAAGCGATTTTTAGCGTCCCACTTGTAATCTGGCCCAAAATGTATAATTATGCAAAATTATAAAGTTTTGCAGCTTACTTTCATTATTTATTTGACTGCTTTTCCTGTAATTTAACTCTGAACATTCTAGTGTTTATAGTCCCCTCAGAGAGGCTGCAGTGCATCTGAGTGAATGTAAAACATCACTCCTATGTACTGCACAGTGGTTGGTTACTCAGTGCAGAAGCTCTGTCCCTAATTGGCCACTATAAGCAAAATAAAAACATTCAAGATGATTTTTAAAGGGATGGCATTCAAGGCTGCAAAACAATGCATATTTTTCTAACAAAATGACAGATGTCAAAAGCTTTTAAATAGTTATATTGTTTGCAGGTCTGCTGTAATGCAATGCAAAATGTCTAATGCATAAACATAAAAAATGGCTTAAAATTAATGTCCCTTTAATGTCCCTTAAAAGTATTCTAGTGACAGAGGGTAAAAAGGACCAATTAATTTATATTTATTACTGAACACGTAAAGATACCCAGACTACACAATCATTAACAATTCTACAGAGAAAACATCTGTTACAGATAAGGCGTGTATTTTACCTGTGGTGGTGTGTACGGCATCATGTCTAGTTCACCAGAAAGAGGTGTCTGAAGTTGAGGAAGAGATGGTGCCTCCATGATTTCTCCATCTTCATCTCCCATATCCTCAATTTCTTCATCACCTCCCTCCAATTCTGCAAACTTTGCCTCAAGATCTTGGATCTTTTTTTCCAACAAAGGAGATGGCTCTTTTTGCGGAACTATCGGTTTTCTAAAAATCACAAAAAATCCCATAAAACCTCTAAATTTAAGTTCCTTAGCATTACAATACAGGTGTTTATACTCCAAAATAATCTATGTTACATGTCATTTAGCTTCCTACATGTTCTGTTACGTAGGAAAGCTTATATTTACCTATGAAACAAAAGTTTAAAGCTAGTGTAAAATAAAATGTTGATCATAATAGTACAAAAAGAAAACTATGGCCTTAATAAATATTCTGCAAATCTTTACAAGTAATGTATACTGTTTTATTTTATGGATAACATTGTTTTCCCCAGTCATTTCTAAATCCCAACCTTCTTAAAGTAGACATAACATGATGTCTAGTGATCTTTTACAGAAGTCGGACAACAGCTTTGAGTCATGCCCAATGACCATAGAGACAGAAGATATACTACACAGGGGTGGACTGAGTAGCTAGGCAAACAGGACATGGGCCGAGGGCCCGGCACGTAGGGGAGCACACCAAAATGTGTTCCTGGTGCTCTGCCTAGACTCTCAGTCACAGCCATTTAACAGTGGTAGGACAGTGGCACACCAGAGGGTGTTCCTGGTGCTCTGCAGTCTGACCCTGAAGGTTGAGTGCCCTGGTGGAGGCAGGAGAGTGAGGCGGCAGGTGAAAAAGGGGCATACAAGGTGGGGAGTCCTTCCTTAATTTTTTTCCAAGGGCCCTGGTTGGTCTCATCCTAGATATACATCTAGATTTCCAAGGTTTCTCTATTTTGTTTTTTTAATAACAGCTTTATTGTTACATTATTATAATAATATAACAAAATTAATTAACTTAAAGAGACATTATACTCAAGACAAAAACAAATTATATAATTTCTTTATTTTGCTTGCTTTGCCCGTAGTTTAACAGTGAAAATTGTGGTTTATCCACTGTTCCCAGAGAGGCTGAACTGCATTCCGCAGGATTCCTAATTTTAACCCAACAACATTCTTCAAACAAATTGCTTGAACAGAATAAAAGCTAATTTTATTGATTTAGCAAAGAAGATAAAAACATAATTTATGCTTACATGATAAATTAATTTCTTTCATGGTGGTGAGTGTACATTACTCCTGGGATTCAACTCCTGGCCACTCAGAGGAGGCAAAGATGCCAAAAACTCAGTACTTCACCATCCCCCACCCCTCCTCTGGTATTCTAGTCTGATGTGAACCCAAGCAAAGAAAAGTAGAAAGGTAGGAAAGAGCAATGCTAGGAAAATGAGGTGCAAACTAGAACTGCCTCCATAAAGAAATATAATTAGATAAAAAAAAAAAAAAATAGGCAGATCTCGTGGACTCTCACAACCTTGTAATAAATTAATTTATCAGGTAAGCATAAATTATGTTTTCTTTCATAAGGTGGTGAGAGTCCACAAACCATTACTCCTGGGAACAAATATCAAAGCTGTGGAGATCAGAAGCAATTTTGGACGGGACAAAAATATTGAAAAAAGGAAATTTATGCTTACCTGATAAATTGATTTCTACTATGATACGACGAGTCCACGGATTTCATCCTTACTTGTGGGATACTATCCTCCTGCTAACAGGAAGTGGCAAAGAGCACCACAGCAGAGCTGTATATATAGCTCCTCCCTTCCCTCCACCCCCAGTCATTCGACCGAAGGTTTTAGGAAGAGAAAGGAAAAGCTAAAAAGGTGCAGAGGTGACTGAAGTTAAAAATCAAAAAATATAATCTGTCTTAAAATGACAGGGCGGGCCATGGACTCGTCGTACCATAGAAGAAATTAATTTATCAGGTAAGCATAAATTAACTTTTTTTCTATAAGGTACGACGAGTCCACGGATTCATCCTTTACTTGTGGGATACAATACCAAAGCTACAGGACACGGATGAACGGGAGGGACAAGACAGATTGTTAAACAGAAGGCACCACTGCTTGAATATATAAATGTATAAAAATAGCTTCCGAAGAAGCAAAAGTATCAAATTTGTAAAATTTTGAAAAGGTATGAAGCGAAGACCAAGTTGCAGCCTTACAAATCTGTTCAACAGAAGCATCGTTTTTAAAAGCCCATGTGGAAGCCACCAGTCTAGTAGAGTGAGCTGAAATCATTTCAGGAGGCTGCTGTCCAGCAGTCTCGTATGCCAAACTGATGATGCTTTTCAGCCAAAAAGAAAGAGGTAGCCGTAGCTTTTTGACCTCTACGTTTTCCAGAATAGACAACAAACAAAGAAGATGTTTGATGGAAATCCTTGGTTGCTTGCAAGTAAAACTTCAAAGCATGAACCACATCCAAGTTGTGCAACAGACGCTCCTTCTTAGAGGAAGGATTAGGACACAGAGAAGGAACAACAATTTCCTGATTGATATTCCTATTAGTAACAACCTTATGAAGGAATCCAGGTTTGGTACGCAAAACCACCTTATCAGCATGGAAAACAATATAAGGCGAGTCGCATTGCAACGCAGATAGTTCAGAAACTCTTCGAGCCGAAGAGATAGCAACTAAAAACAGAACTTTCCAAGATAGAAGCTTAAAGGGACACTGTACCCAAAAAATTTCTTTCGTGATTCAGATTGAGCATGCAATTTTAAGCAACTTTCTAATTTATTCCTATTATCAATTTTTCTTCGTTCTCTTGCTATCATTATTTGAAAAAGAAGGCATCTAAGCTTTTTTTGGTTTCAGTACTCTGGACAGCACTTTTTTATTGGTGGATGAATTTATCCACCAATCAGCAAGGACAACCCAGGTGGTTCACTAAAAATGGGCCGGCATCTAAACTTACATTCTTGCATTTCAAATAAAGATACCAAGAGAATGAAGAAAATTTGATAATAGGAGTAAATTAGAAAGTTGCTTAAAATTTCATGCTCAATCTGAATCACGAAAGAAAATTTTTGGGTACAGTGTCCCTTTAATGTCTATGGAATGCATAGGTTCAAACGGAACCCCTTGAAGAACTAAATTCAGACTCCATGGTGGAGCAACAGGTTTAAACACAGGCTTGATTCTAACTAAAGCCTGATAGAACGGCTGAACGTCTGGAACATCTGCCAGGCGCTTGTGCAGTAGAATTGATAAAGCAGATATCTGTCCCTTTAAGGAACTAGCTTCTTGGAGAAAGGACAAAATCCAAGGAATCCTGATCTTACTCCATGAGTAGCCTTTGGATTTGCACCAATAAAGATATTTACGCCATATCTTATGATAAATTTTCTTAGTGACAGGCTTTCGAGCCTGAATCAAGGCATCTATGACCGACTCCGAGAAACCCCGCTTGGATAAGATCAAGCGTTCAATCTCCAAGCAGTCAGCCGCAGAGAAACTAGATTTGGATGCTGGAACGGACCTTGAATCAGAAGGTCCTGTCTCAGTGGCAGAGTCCATGGTGGAAGAGATGATATGTCCACCAGTTCTGCATACCAAGTCCTGCGTGGCCACGCAGGGGCTATCAAAATCACTGAAGCTCTCTCCTGTTTGATTCTGGCAATCAGACAAGGAAGGAGAGGAAATGGTGGAAACACATAAGCCAGGTTGAACGACCAGGGTACTGCTAGAGCATCTATCAGTACTGCCTGAGGATCCCTTGACCTGGACCCGTAACAAGGAAGTTTGGCGTTCTGACGAGATGCCATCAGATCCAATTCTGGTGTGCCCCATTGCTGAATCAATTGTGCAAACACCTCCGGATGGAGTTCCCACTCCCCCGGATGAAAAGTCTGACGACTTAGAAAATCCGCTTAACAGTTCTCCACTCCTGGGATATAGATCGCTGATAGATGGCAAGAGTAAAAACTCTCTCTCACTCTTGTGAGAGGGATAAGTGAACTATTTTTTTACGTTCACCTTCCACCCGTGAGATCTTAGAAAAACCAACACGATGTCCGTGTAAGATTTGGCTAGTTGGTAAGTCGACGCCTAAATTAAGATATCGTCCAGATAAGGCGCCATTGCTATGCCCCGCGGCCTTAGAACCGCCAGAAGGGACCCTAGCACCTTTGTGAAAATTCTGGGAGCTGTGGCCAACTCGAAGGGAAGAGACACAAACTGGTAACGCTTGTCCAGAAAGGCGAACCTGAGGAACTGGTGATGATCTTTGTGGATAGGGACGTGTAGATACGCATCCTTTAAGTTCACGGTGGTCATATATTGACCCTCCTGGATCATTGGTAAAATAGTCCGAATGGTCTCCATCTTGAAGGATGGGACTCTGAGGAATTTGTTTAGGATTTTGAAATCTAAAATTGGTCTGATGGTTCCCTCTTTTTTGGGAACCACAAACAGATTGGAGTAGAACGCCTGCCCCTGTTCTGTTTTCGGAACTGGGCAGATCACTCCTATGGTATATAGGTCTTCTACACAGCGTAAGAACGCATCTCTTTATGTATGGTTTACAGACAATTGAGAAAGATGGAATCTCCCCCTTGGAGGAGAATCTTTGAAATCTAGAAGATACCACCGGGTTACGATTTCTAAAGCCCAGGAGTCCTAAACGTCTCTTGCCCAAGCCTGAGCAAAGAGAGAAATTCTGCCCCCTACTAGATCCGGTCCCAGATCAGGGGCTACCCCTTCATGCTGTCTTGGTGGCAGCAGCGGGCTTCTTGGCCTGTTTACATTTGTTCCTAGTCTGGTTAGGTCTCCAGACTGACTTGGATTGAGCAAAATTCCCCTCTTGCTTTGCAGCAGGGGAAGAGGTAGAGGGACCACCTTTGAAGTTTCGAAAGGAATGAAAATTATTTTCTTTGGTCCTCATCTTATTTGTCTTATCCTGAGGAAGGGCATGGCCTTTCCCTCCAGTGATGTCTGAAATGATCTCTTTCAGTTCAGGCCCGAATAGGGTCTTACCCTGGAAAGGGATGGCTAAAAGCTTAGATTTTGATGACACATCAGCAGACCAGGACTTAAGCCATAACACTCTACGTGCTAAAATGGCAAAACCTGAATTCTTTGCCGCTAATTTAGCCAGTTGAAAAGCGGCATCTGTAATGAAATAATTAGCTAGCTTGAGAGCCCTAATTCTATCCAGAATATCATCTAAAGGGGTCTCAACCTGAAGAGCCTCCTCCAGAGCCTCGAACCAAAAAGCAGCTGCAGTAGTTACGGGAACAATGCACGCTATAGGTTGGAGAAGAAAACCCTGATGAACAAACATTTTCTTTAGGAGACCCTCTAATTTTTTATCCATAGGATATTTGAAAGCACAACTGTCCTCAATAGGTATAGTTGTACGCTTAGCCAGGGTAGAAATAGCTCCCTCCAATGTAGGGACCGTCTGCCACGAGTCCCGCATGGTGTCTGATATGGGAAACATTTTCTTAAAAGAGGGGGAGCAAACGGAATACCTGGTCTATCCCACTCCTTAGTAACAATGTCCGAAATCCTCTTATGGACCGGAAAAACATCAGTGTAAGCAGGAACCTCTAGAAATCTGTCCATTTCACACAATTTCTCTGGAACTACAATAGGGTCACAATCATCCAGAGTCGCTAAAACCTCCCTGAGCAATAAGCGGAGGTGTTCTAGTTTAAATTTAAAAGCCGTCATATCTGAGTTTGTCTGAGGGAACATCTTTCCTGAATCAGAAATCTGTCCCTCAGACAGCAAATCCCTCACCCCCAACTCAGAACATTGTGAGGGTACATCGGATATGGCTAATAAAGCGTCAGAGGGCTCAGCATTTGTTCTCACACCAGACCTACTGCGCTTCCCCTGCAACCCAGGCAGCTTAGATAAAAACCACTTTGAGGGTAGTATTCATAACTGCGGCCATATCTTGCAGGGTGAAAGAATTAGACGCACTAGAAGTACTTGGCGTCGCTTGTGCGGGCGTTAATGGTTGTGACGCTTGGGGGGAATTAGATGGCATAACCTGATTCCCTTCTGACTGAGAATCATCCTGTGACATACTTTTAGTAGCTAAAATATGTTCTTTGCAATTTATTGACCTTTCAGTGCATGAGGGACACATTCTAAGTGGGGGTTCCACAATGGCTTCTAAACATATTGAACAATGACTTTCCTCAATGTCAGACGTGTTGAACAGGCTAGTAATTACAACAAACAAGCATGAAAACACTTTATTCAGTGAAAAAAACAACAATCTTAAAAAACGGTACTGTGCCTTTAAGAGGAAAAAAAGCATACACGTTCTGCAAAACTGCTTTAAAATGCTCCAAATTTTTGATAGACTCAATATGTGTAGTTAAGTTTGCCCCACAAGAAAATGTAACATTTAACCCTTTATCGTGAAAACCGGATTGAATTAAGGCCTAAATCCAGAAAAAAACACCCCCAGCACCTTGCCAAAGCCCTGCTGTGGCTCCTACCTGCCCTCAGGGATAGTAAATATGGGGTTAAAGCTTCGATTCGAGGGCCCTCAGGAGTTAGAGCTTGCTGCGTTAAAACAACTGCGCACCTGAGGCGCAGAAATAGGCCCCGCCCATCTCACTCGATGTCTCTAGAGCCTCAAAGAACCGCACCAGAGCGGTTTTAACTAGCCATGTGGGTTCTGAGACCCAAAAAATAAGCCAAGTGTACCCTCAATAAAGTTGCCAATAAAAACGTTATTGCCCACAAAACGTTAATAGCACTCCCAGTTCATAAAACGTTTGACCACAAACATTAAAAAACCAGTGTCAACCATTTTTTAATTAGCCCCTTATGCAAGCTTAGTAATGCCCTTCTAAAGCTCTTAGGATTACTGCTTACCCTTACCCTCATGGGGATACTGTCAGCCTTTCTGAAATACACAGTCTCTCCAGAAAAAATGACTGAACATACCTCACTGCTATATAGCATGAAAACATTCCTCACACTGAAGTTTCCTGTACTCCTCAGCCTTTGTGGGAACAGCACTGGATCTTAGTTACAAATGCTAAGATCATCATCCTCCAGGCAGAAGTCTTCATCCATCTGCTGCCTGAGAGTAAATAATACACACTGGTACCATTTAAAACAAAAAACTCTTGCTTGAAGAAAGTAAAAACTAATATTTTATCACCTCTTTCACTTTACCCTTCCTAGTACTTAGAGTAGGCAAAGAGAATGACTGGGGGGTGGAGCTAAGGGAGGAGCTATATAGACAGCACTGCTGTGGTGCTCTTTGCCACTTCCTGTTAGCAGGATGATAATATCCCACAAGTAAAGGATGAATACGTGGACTCATCGTACCTTATAGAAGAAAGATAACAAGGAATATCATCCTCCACTCGTCTTAGTTAAGATCGTTATCTGATTTACAAGACCGGGATTCAACTGACAGAGCAGTACTGGAAACCTCTAACATCACCAAAACCTCTCTCAGAAATAAACGTAGGCGTGCCAATCTAAATGCTAAGCCCTCCGCAGTTGGAGGACCCAAGACAGCAGACCCCAACCCTGGAGGTTCTCCCTCTGAAGCCTCAGAGAGAACCGCATCCCCAGAGGACTGATCAGACACCATTACTATTTCACACAAATGTCCTTGGGCAGGAGAACCCGGATTAACCCTTCGCTTGCATGTAGCAGGAATAGGTAACCTTGCTAAGGCCGTAGAGATGGTCATGTGGAACCTCTGGTGGAAACAAACCCCTTACAGGCAAAGGAGGATCGAAACTCGGGAAAACTGCATATGTAGGAACAGAATCTAGGGAACACACCTCACTAGACAAAGAGTCTTTAGAGGACGGATGGCTCAGTGGTCTCTAATATCTCAACAGTGGTTGATGAGAATACTCTATTGCGGTATACGGAACACAATTGAGAGGGCTGGATTACCCGGCCACTTCACAATATACACAGGTATCAAATTCTGTATCGGAGGGATCCCCCTCTAAATTATCAGAATCCTCCATAACTCGTCTATATCAAATTATAGAAAGTAAAAACAACTGATACCTTAACCCCCCAATGGCTGGGGCACTAACCACCCCCTGTGACCCAGACATATAGAGAATATGCTCCTCTCCCCAGACACTCCAGTCAGGAATCAGAAGCAGTGAAAAAAAGTAACCATTCACGGTCACATGGTGCTCATGCAGGCCCTGCCCCTGCTAAGGAAATGCATGCCAGCTTAATAAAAAGAAACTGTGCAGCTCTCAAAATGAAAATAACCTGTATGTTCCGTATCAGCCTAAGAGCCCGAACGTTCTTACACATAAGCAGTCAAAATCACATAACAAATATGTTTAAAAACCCCACTGTTCAATAATCCCCCTCAATTCCATAAAGATAAAGGAGTCCCACTGTGACCCTGTCTTCTATTGTTAACATGTGTGTAAAATAATGAAACGATCTTACCGGAATCTATGCCGTGGAACAGTGACACGGTCCTTCAAGTTTAACAGATTGTAGCAGCGCTTCTGACATGGACTTGAGTGAAGAAAGCAGGCAGCGAAACTCGTCAACGCTGATTGCTTAAGGAGCTGTTAAAATGAGTCTGTATGGGTTCGCAGAAAGACTCTACCTGCATCTCCAGACTCTAACTTTCATCAATGCTCTCACTGAGAGGCTGACAAGACTACTTAGAACTCCAGTCCCATCTCAAAGCCCAGATACCCTTGATAAGGAACTATTCCGAAATCTTCTGACACTTCTCTGCCAACCTCCTGTGACGAAAGGCAAAGAATGACTGGGAGATGAGGGAAGTGGGGGAGGTATTTAAGCCTTTGGCTGAGGTGTCGTTGCCTTCTCCTGGTGGCCAGGTTCTGTATTTCCCACAAGTAAGGAATGAAGCTGTGGACTCTCCTCATATTAAGATGGAAATGTATGCTTACCTGAAAAATAAATTCTTTCATATTGGTGAGAGCCCACGAGTCATCATGTATGTGAATATTGTCCCTTCTGACCACTAGGAAGAGGCAAAAGAAACAGAGCTTTACATCCCTCCCACTTCCCATGATTCTCAGTCATACATATTGCCAAGAAGATGAGGGAAAAAGAAAAAGCAGGAAAGATACAGCAGGACAAAAAAACAAAAAAACAAGTACAATTGCCACCTGATCAAAAAGAAAGGGTGGGGCTCGTGGACTCTCACCAGCATGAAAAAAATTAATTTATCAGATAAGCATACATTTTGTATTCTTTCATCAGATAGTGAGAGTTATTGAGACCACCTTGAAGAGGGGTGGGAACAAACAGTGAAGGCAGGACATTACTATTCAGGCGCTATGGTCCAGAGAACGTTTCTGCCAAAGGCAGCCTTAGTAGAAGCATAGACATCAAAGTGACACAACTGAAAAAAAGACCAAGCAGCTGCTTCACAAATCTGATCAATAGAGATCTCATTCAGAAAGGCCTATGAAGTAGCAACTGTTCTAGGGGAATTAGTGGTAATGCTCTAAGGGGGTGTTTTCCCTGCAACCAAATAAGCCTTGCAAATTAAGGCTTTATAGGCCAAGGTACTAAAATAACAGCCGTAGCTTTCTGACCTTTGCAGGGTCTAGAAAAAAAGAACAAAAAGAGAAGAATGGTTGAAATCTTTTGTGGCTTTCACATTATATTTAAAAGATCTCATAACATTCAAATTGTGGAGAAGACATTTCTTAGAATTCTTTGGAACTGGACAAAAAAAGGAACCATAATTGTGTGAACGGCCTTATCCTTATGGGGGGGGGGGGGGGGAATCAGAAAAAGAAGTATTGCATAAAGCTGAAAGCTCAGAGACCTTTCTAACCAAAGAAATAGCTAGACGAAAAATAAACTACCAGGATAACAACTGAAGGTCTAAACCATGCATGGACTCTTGCCAATATGAAAGAAATTAATTTATCAGGTAAGTTTTTACATAAATTATGTTTTCTTTCATGTAATTGGCAAGAGTCCATGAGCTAGTGACGTATGGGATAGAAATACCCAAGCTGTGGGAGACCACAGAAGAGTCACTAGAAAGGGAGAGATAAAATAAAAACAGCTATTTCCGCTGAAAAAATTAAATCCACTACAAAAAAAAAAAGTCTTTCTTATAAATTTCAAGAAAAAAAACATAAATTATAAGCAGAAGAATCAAACTGAAACAGCTGCCTGAAGAAATTTTCTACCAAAGACTGCTTCAGAAGAAGCAAATACAACTGTGATATCCGAGTATAATCCCTGCACCATTGATTCAGCATGCAAAGCTGCAGAGGTCTCATATGAAAACGAGCAAAGGGGATCGCGTCCGATGCTGCAGTCATAAGACCTAAAACCTCCATGCACATAGCCACTGAAGGGAATGATCGAGACTGAAGGTTTCGAGAGGCAGAAACCAATTTCATTCGTCTCTTGTCTGTTAAAGACAAAGTCATGGACACTGAATCTATCTGGAAACCTAAAAAGGTGACCCTTGTCTGAGGAATCAAGGAACTCTTTGGTAAATTGATCCTCCAACCATGTCTTCGAAGAAACAACACAAGTTGATTCGTGTAAGATTCTGCAAAATGAAAAGATTGAGCCAGTACCAAGATATCGTCCAAATAAGGAAACACTGCAATACCCTGCTCTCTGATTACAGATAGAAGGGCACCGAGAACCTTCTAAAAGATTCTTGGAGCTGTTGATAGGCCAAATGGAAGAGCAACAAACTGGTAATGCTTGTCTAGAAAAGAGAACCTCAGAAACCGATAGTGGTCTGGATGAATCGGAATATGAAGATACTCATCCTGTAAGTCTATTGAGGACATTTAATGACCTTGCTGAACAAAAGTCAGAATAGTCCTTATAATCACCATCTTGAAAGTTGGGATTCTTACAAAATGAATCAAAAACTTCAGATCCATAACTGGTCTGAAAGAATTTTCCTTCTTCGGGACAATGAATAGATTTGAATAAAAACCCAGACCCTGTTCCAGAATTGGAACTGGTACAATCACTTCTGAAAGCTCTAGCTCTGAAACACATTTCAGAAAAGCCTGAGCTTTCACAGGATTTGTTGGAACGTGAGAGAGAAAAAACTCATCTCTCAGGTGGTCTTATTCTGAAACCTATTCGATACCCTGTTTCTTGTAAGACTTGGATTTATTCCAACTCGAGGAAGGCTTCCAATTGGAGCCAAAGTCTTTAGGGGAAGGAGTGGTTTTCTGTTCTCTATTCTATCGAAAGGAACGAAACCGATTAGAAGCTCTAGATTTGCCTTTAGACTTTTTATCTTGAGGCAAAAAACACCCTTCCCCCCAGTAATAGTGGAAATAATTGAATCCAACTGAGAAAAAAACAAATTATTACCCTGGAATGAAAGAGATAGTAACCTAGATTTAGATACCATGTAAGCATTCCATGATTTGAGCCATAAAGCTCTTCTAGCTAAAATAGCTAAAGACATAGATTTAACATTTATCTTGATGATATAAAAAAATAGCATCACAGATAAAATTATTAGCATGTTGAAGCAAACTAACAATGCTATGCAAATCAGAGTCTTTTTCCCGTTATGCTAAGCTATCCAACCAAAAAGTTGATGCCGCCGCAATATCAGCCATAGTAATGGCAGGTCTGAGCATATAGCCACAAAGCAAATATGCTTTCCTTAGATAAGATTCAATCTTCCTATCTAAAGGATCCTTAAAAGAGGTACTATCTTCCATTGGAATAGTAGTACGTTTAGCAAGAGTAGAAATAGCCCCATCAACCTTAGGGACTTTTTCACAAAACTCTAATTTAGCCACTGGCAAAGGATACAACTGTTTAAACCTTGAAGAAGGAACAAAAGAAGTACCAGGCTTAGACCATTCTTTAGTAATCACATCAGAAATGGCATCAGGAAAAGGAAAAACCTCAGGAGCAGTCACAGGAGGTTTATAGACAGAATTTAAACGTTTACTGGATTTATTAACAAGAGGACCAGACTCCTCAATATCCAAAGTTATTAACACTTCTTTTAACAAAGAACGAATACACTCAATCTTAAAAAGATAAGATGATTTATCAGTGTCAATGTCTGAAGTAGGATCTTCTGAACCAGAGAGACCCTCATCAGAGGAGGATATATCAGTATGTTGCCGGTCATTACAAATTTCATCAACATTATGAGAAGTTTTAAAAGACCTTTAACGTTTATTTAAAGGCAGCCATAGCCTTCTGTATCGCATTAGCAATATACTTTTTCATATCAACAGGGATATCATGTACTTTAGATGTTAAAAGGAACAACAGATACTGTACTAGCACTAATAGAAACCTTTTCTGCATTCAAAAGCTTATTATGACAACTGTTACATACTACAGCTGGAGATATAATCTCCACTAGCTTACAACAGATACACTTAGCTTTGGTAGAACTGTGTTCAGGCAGCATGGTTCCTACAGCAGCTTCTGAGACAGGATCAGATTGAGACATCTTGTAAAATGTAAAAAAAGAAAAATAACATTAAACAGAAATATCTTATTTCCACATATAGCAGTTTCAGGAATGGGAAAAAATGCAAGTGCTAAATTTGACCGACGCACATTCGCGCCCCAAAAAAAAGGTTTCTATCGCCAAGAATGACGCAATAAAACATAATTTATGTAAGAACTTACCTGATAAATTCATTTCTTTCATATTAACAAGAGTCCATGAGCTAGTGACGTATGGGATATACATTCCTACCAGGAGGGGCAAAGTTTCCCAAACCTTAAAATGCCTATAAATACACCCCTCACCACACCCACAAATCAGTTTAACGAATAGCCAAGAAGTGGGGTGATAAGAAAAAAAGTGCGAAGCATATAAAATAAGGAATTGGAATAATTGTGCTTTATACAAAAAAATCATAACCACCACAAAAAAGGGTGGGCCTCATGGACTCTTGTTAATATGAAAGAAATGAATTTATCAGGTAAGTTCTTACATAAATTATGTTTTCTTTCATGTAATTAACAAGAGTCCATGAGCTAGTGACGTATGGGATAATGACTACCCAAGATGTGGATCTTTCCACACAAGAGTCACTAGAGAGGGAGGGATAAAATAAAGACAGCCAATTCCTGCTGAAAATAATCCACACCCAAAATAAAGTTTAATAAAAAACATAAGCAGAAGATTCAAACTGAAACCGCTGCCTGAAGAACTTTTCTACCAAAAACTGCTTCAGAAGAAGAAAATACATCAAAATGGTAGAATTTAGTAAAAGTATGCAAAGAGGACCAAGTTGCTGCTTTGCAGATCTGGTCAACTGAAGCTTCATTCCTAAACGCCCAGGAAGTAGAAACTGACCTAGTAGAATGAGCTGTAATTCTTTGAGGCGGAATTTTACCCGACTCAACATAGGCAAGATGAATTAAAGATTTCAACCAAGATGCCAAAGAAATGGCAGAAGCTTTCTGGCCTTTCCTAGAACCGGAAAAGATAACAAATAGACTAGAAGTCTTACGAAAAGATTTCGTAGCTTCAACATAATATTTCAAAGCTCTAACAACATCCAAAGAATGCAATGATTTCTCCTTAGAATTCTTAGGATTAGGACATAATGAAGGAACCACAATTTCTCTACTAATGTTGTTGGAATTCACAACTTTAGGTAAAAATTCAAAAGAAGTTCGCAACACCGCCTTATCCTGATGAAAAATCAGAAAAGGAGACTCACACGAAAGAGCAGATAATTCAGAAACTCTTCTAGCAGAAGAGATGGCCAAAAGGAACAAAACTTTCCAAGAAAGAAATTTAATGTCCAATGAATGCATAGGTTCAAACGGAGGAGCTTGAAGAGCTCCCAAAACCAAATTCAAACTCCATGGAGGAGAAATTGACTTAATGACAGGTTTTATACGAACCAAAGCTTGTACAAAACAATGAATATCAGGAAGAATAGCAATCTTTCTGTGAAAAAGAACAGAAAGAGCGGAGATTTGTCCTTTCAAAGAACTCGCGGACAAACCCTTATCTAAACCATCCTGAAGAAACTGTAAAATTCTCGGTATTCTAAAAGAATGCCAAGAAAAATGATGAGAAAGACACCAAGAAATATAAGTCTTCCAGACTCTATAATATATCTCTCGAGATACAGATTTACGAGCCTGTAACATAGTATTAATCACGGAGTCAGAGAAACCTCTATGACCAAGAATCAAGCGTTCAATCTCCATACCTTTAAATTTAAGGATTTCAGATCCGGATGGAAAAAAGGACCTTGAGACAGAAGGTCTGGTCTTAACGGAAGAGTCCATGGTTGGCAAGATGCCATCCGGACAAGATCCGCATACCAAAACCTGTGAGGCCATGCCGGAGCTATTAGCAGAACAAACGAGCATTCCCTCAGAATCTTGGAGATTACTCTTGGAAGAAGAACTAGAGGCGGAAAGATATAGGCAGGATGATACTTCCAAGGAAGTGATAATGCATCCACTGCCTCCGCCTGAGGATCCCGGGATCTGGACAGATACCTGGGAAGTTTCTTGTTTAGATGAGAGGCCATCAGATCTATCTCTGGGAGCCCCCACATTTGAACAATCTGAAGAAATACCTCTGGGTGAAGACACCATTCGCCCGGATGCAACGTTTGGCGACTGAGATAATCCGCTTCCCAATTGTCTACACCTGGGATATGAACCGCAGATATTAGACAGGAGCTGGATTCCGCCCAAACCAAAATTCGAGATACTTCTTTCATAGCCAGAGGACTGTGAGTCCCTCCTTGATGATTGATGTATGCCACAGTTGTGACATTGTCTGTCTGAAAACAAATGAACGATTCTCTCTTCAGAAGAGGCCAAAACTGAAGAGCTCTGAAAACTGCACGGAGTTCCAAGATATTGATCGGTAATCTCACCTCCTGAGATTCCCAAACTCCTTGTGCCGTCAGAGATCCCCACACAGCTCCCCAACCTGTGAGACTTGCATCTGTTGAAATTACAGTCCAGGTCGGAAGAACAAAAGAAGCCCCCTGAATTAAACGATGGTGATCTGTCCACCACGTTAGAGAGTGCCGAACAATCGGTTTTAAAGATATTAATTGATATATCTTCGTGTAATCCCTGCACCATTGGTTCAGCATACAGAGCTGAAGAGGTCGCATGTGAAAACGAGCAAAGGGGATCGCGTCCGATGCAGCAGTCATAAGACCTAGAATTTCCATGCATAAGGCTACCGAAGGGAATGATTGAGACTGAAGGTTTCGACAGGCTGTAATCAATTTTAGACGTCTCTTGTCTGTTAAAGACAAAGTCATGGACACTGAATCTATCTGGAAACCCAGAAAGGTTACCCTTGTTTGAGGAATCAAAGAACTCTTTGGTAAATTGATCCTCCAACCATGATCTTGAAGAAACAACACAAGTCGATTCGTATGAGACTCTGCTAAATGTAAAGACGGAGCAAGTACCAAGATATCGTCCAAATAAGGAAATACCACAATACCCTGTTCTCTGATTACAGACAGAAGGGCACCGAGAATCTTTGTGAAAATTCTTGGAGCTGTAGCAAGGCCAAACGGTAGAGCCACAAATTGGTAATGCTTGTCTAGAAAAGAGAATCTCAGGAACTGATAATGATCTGGATGAATCGGAATATGCAGATATGCATCCTGTAAATCTATTGTGGACATATAATTCCCTTGCTGAACAAAAGGCAATATAGTCCTTACAGTTACCATCTTGAACGTTGGTATCCTTACATAACGATTCAATAATTTTAGATCCAGAACTGGTCTGAAGGAATTCTCCTTCTTTGGTACAATGAAGAGATTTGAATAAAACCCCATCCCCTGTTCCGGAACTGGAACTGGCATAATTACTCCAGCCAACTCTAGATCTGAAACACAATTCAGAAATGCTTGAGCTTTCACTGGATTTACTGGGACATGGGAAAGAAAAAATCTCTTTGCAGGAGGTCTCATCTTGAAACCAATTCTGTACCCTTCTGAAACAATGTTCTGAATCCAAAGATTGTGAACAGAATTGATCCAAATTTCTTTGAAAAAACGTAACCTGCCCCCTACCAGCTGAACTGGAATGAGGGCCGTACCTTCATGTGAACTTAGAAGCAGGCTTTGCCTTTCTAGCAGGCTTGGATTTATTCCAGACTGGAGATGGTTTCCAAACTGAAACTGCTCCTGAGGACGAAGGATCAGGCTTTTGTTCTTTGTTGAAACGAAAGGAACGAAAACGATTATTAGCCCTGTTTTTACCTTTAGACTTTTTATCCTGTGGTAAAAAAGTTCCTTTCCCACCAGTAACAGTTGAAATAATAGAATCCAACTGAGAACCAAATAATTTGTTTCCCTGGAAAGAAATGGAAAGTAGAGTTGATTTAGAAGCCATATCAGCATTCCAAGTCTTAAGCCATAAAGCTCTTCTGGCTAAGATAGCCAGAGACATAAATCTAACATCAACTCTAATAATATCAAAAATGGCATCACAGATGAAATTATTAGCATGCTGGAGAAGAATAATAATATCATGAGAATCACGATTTGATACTTGTTGCGCTAGAGTTTCCAACCAAAAAGTTGAAGCTGCAGCAACATCAGCCAATGATATAGCAGGTCTAAGAAGATTACCTGAACATAGATAAGCTTTTCTTAGAAAAGATTCAATTTTTCTATCTAAAGGGTCCTTAAACGAGGTACCATCTGATGTAGGAATGGTAGTACGTTTAGCAAGGGTAGAAATAGCCCCATCAACTTTAGGGATTTTGTCCCAAAATTCTAACCTGTCAGGCGGAACAGGATATAATTGCTTAAAACGTTTAGAAGGAGTAAATGAATTACCCAATCTATCCCATTCCTTAGCAATTACTGCAGAAATAGCATTAGGAACAGGAAAGACTTCTGGAATAACCGCAGGAGCTTTAAAAACCTTATCCAAACGTATAGAATTAGTATCAAGAGGACTAGAATCCTCTATTTCTAAAGCAATTAGTACTTCTTTAAGCAAAGAGCGAATAAATTCCATCTTAAATAAATATGAAGATTTATCAGCATCAATCTCTGAGACAGAATCCTCTGAACCAGAAGAGTCCAAAGAATCAGAATGATGGTGTACATTTAAAAATTCATCTGTAGAGAGAGAAGATTTAAAAGATTTTTTACGTTTACTAGAAGGAGAAATAACAGACAAAGCCTTCTTTATGGATTCAGAAACAAAATCTCTTATGTTATCAGGAACATTCTGCACCTTAGATGTTGAGGGAACTGCAACAGGCAATGGTACATCACTAAAGGAAATATTATCTGCATTAACAAGTTTGTCATGACATTTAATACAAACAACAGCTGGAGGAATAGCTACCAAAAGTTTACAGCAGATACACTTAGCTTTGGTAGATCCAGCAGGCAGAGGTTTTCCTGTAGTATCTTCTGGCTCAGATGCAACGTGAGACATCTTGCAATATGTAAGAGAAAAAACAACATATAAAGCAAAATAGATCAAATTCCTTATAAGACAGTTTCAGGAATGGGAAAAAAATGCCAAACATCAAGCTTCTAGCAGCCAGAAGCAAATGAAAAATGAGACTGAAATAATGTGGAGACAAAAGCGACGCCCATATTTTTTTGGCGCCAAATAAGACGCCCACATTATTTGGCGCCTAAATGCTTTCGGCGCCAAAAATGACGCCACATCCGGAACGCCGACATTTTTGGCGCAAAATAACGTCAAAAAATGACGCAACTTCCGGCGACACGTATGACGCCGGAAACGGAAAAGAATTTTTGCGCCAAAAAAGTCCGCGCCAAGAATGACGCAATAAAATGAAGCATTTTCAGCCCCCGCGAGCCTAACAGCCCACAGGGAAAAAAGTCAAATTTTTGAGGTAAGCAAAAAATATGATAATTAAAGCATAATCCCAAATATGAAACTGACTGTCTGGAAATAAGGAAAGTTGAACATTCTGAGTCAAGGCAAATAAATGTTTGAATACATATATTTAGAACTTTATAAATAAAGTGCCCAACCATAGCTTAGAGTGTCACAGAAAATAAGACTTACTTACCCCAGGACACTCATCTACATGTTTGTAGAAAGCCAAACCAGTACTGAAACGAGAATCAGTAGAGGAAATGGTAAATATAAGAGTATATCGTCGATCTGAAAAGGGAGGTAAGAGATGAATCTCTACGACCGATAACAGAGAACCTTATGAAATAGACCCCGTAGAAGGAGATCACTGCATTCAATAGGCAATACTCTCCTCACATCCCTCTGACATTCACTGCACGCTGAGAGGAAAACCGGGCTCCAACTTGCTGCGGAGCGCATATCAACGTAGAATCTAGCACAAACTTACTTCACCACCTCCCTTGGAGGCAAAGTTTGTAAAACTGATTTGTGGGTGTGGTGAGGGGTGTATTTATAGGCATTTTAAGGTTTGGGAAACTTTGCCCCTCCTGGTAGGAATGTATATCCCATACGTCACTAGCTCATGGACTCTTGTTAATTACATGAAAGAAATAATATCATTTTGCGCCCTCGCGAGCCTAATTTACCCGCAAGTTTTCCAAGATAAAACAAGTCAAATTGAAAAAAAGACTATACCCCAGGTAAGACAAACTTTCCAAACATGATTCCCATAACGAAACTGCTGGACTGCAAAGGGTAATACACATAGACCTGACTCATGGCAAATATAAGAAAAATACATATATTTAAAACTTTATATAAATACATAAAGCACCAAACCATATCTGAGAGTGTCTTAAAATAATGATACATACTTACCGAAAGACAGATAGCCAAACCAGTACTGAAAGCTATCAGCATAGGTAATGGTATACAAGAGTATATCGTCGATCTGAAAAGGGAGGTAGGAGATGAATCCCTACAAGCGATAACAGAGAACCCTTCTACTCTCTTCACATCCCTCTGACAAACACTGTACTCAGAGGAATTGGGCTTCAGAATGCTTAGAAGCGCTTATCACAGAAGAAATCATAAAAATGAAGCACAAACTTACTTCACCACCTCCATAGGAGGCAAAGTTTGTAAAACTGAATTGTGGGTGTGGTGAGGGGTGTATTTATAGGCATTTTGAGGTTTGGGAAACTTTGCCCCTCCTGGTAGGATTGTATATCCCATACGTCACTAGCTCAAGGACTCTTGCCAATTACATGAAAGAAACTTCCTGTTTCAGAGACCATTCCCCTGGGTGAAGAGACTGGCAACTGAGAAAGTCTGCCTCCTAATTGAAAACACCCAGAATGTGGATGGCAAAAATCCTGCAGTGATGGTGCTATGCCCAACTGATGTGGGGCACTTTCCTCATTGCCAATCTTGAAAAAAACATAAAAATGGTGAAAAGCGTTGATGGTAAATAAGGATTTTAAAAATCTCCTGAGCAACTGATACAAGTGAAGCATCCAAACTATCTCTGCGTAGAGAAAAGTGACTTTTTTCAGGGATCGGATATCCCTATGTGAGGAAGAGTGCATCTATTGGTACGTGTAAACACAAGGTGTGTCAGCAGCCAATCAGCACGTGTACCAATAGCAGCTGTACTTTCAATCTACGACGGCGAGTACACATACACACACACACACACAAGTCAACGTACGTGGGAACGTCAGCGGGTCAAGTCAAGCTCATAGAGCGCATATAGGCAGCGGATGTCTGAGTGTGGAAACAACCCAGAATGTTAAGCTAAGTAATAGCATATGTGAAATGCACATGTATTATCACATACGTATGAACCTCCGTAACACAGTATAAAAACAGTCTTTTGCCTTTAAAACAGATAGAAGTGGTCTTTTTGTCTTATTTTCAGTGATTTCACGTATATATATGTTTTTAATGAAATGTTATGCTTACGTTTATGCTTATGTTGTATTTTAAAGATACCTATCAGGTGGATGTACCTTATTAAAATACTTATATTTTAACCAGGATACTATCTGTGACAGACATTATTTGTAATAATCCATATTGAATAGATATTATCTATGATAGACATTATTTGAAATAATCTATTTGTCCCCTTATTGCTTCCCAGCGCTTTTCTACAGTACTACTTTTTGTCTCTTGTATGCTTTTTGTAGCCCGGAAGTGTGAGTGGGCCTTGTCATAGAGCTATAGGGTTTTGTTAAGCACTACTCTTTCCATTTTCTGGCATCATTGCTAAGGAACATCAGGTTCCTCCCTGATGACTGACTTAGGCCACTGTGCTGACGTTGCCTGACTGGAATCTCAGAAAAGATTTGCGTCTGTGGTTAGGCAAACTCTGGAGAACCCTAAATATTGCACAGAGTTTAAGAATATTTATTAACCTCGCCTCCTGAGGACACCACATTCTTTAAGACCCACCTACTGCACCCCAAACTAACAGGCTGGCTTACTATCTACACTGGTCAAAGAAAGGAGGCTTTCTGAACCAACGACTGGTACAGTTTTTGAATGTAACCAATTCAAAAACTGGCTTGTCTTGTAATCTAAGAAAATCATCTGCAATAGATCTCCCCACTACATTGTTAAATTGGATGGCAAGATGATTAAACATGGCTAATGGAACTGCATCTGAAGCAGTCACCATGAGACCCACAACTTCTATGCACTGAGCAACGGAAGGAAGAAAATTACGCTGCTGGTGGGTACTGGCCTGTTGCAGCTTTAGTCTGTGCTGATCTGTCAAAAGCAAAAACAGTCACAGACCAGATTATGAACCCCCGAAAAGGCACACAGGTTTGAGGAGTTTTTTTTTTTAGAAGATTTTCCAACATGACTCTGAAGCAACCGAAGAAGCATCTGAGTGTGAGACACATCCAGACAAAAAGAAGAATGTAGCCACCAATCAGCAAGCGCAACCCAGGCGCTGAACTAAAAATAAAGATAGAAGAGAATGAAGAAAAATTTATAATAGGAGTAAATTAGAAAGTTGTTTAAAATTGCATGCTCTATCTCAATCATTAAAGAAAAAATTTGGGGTTTAGTATCCCTTTAACAGATCTCTTTCAAGCCTCTCGAAAGAGACTCAATTGTCCCCCCACCAGAGACTCATCTGGTATGGGGCCAAACTTTTCATGTGGTCTTGGGAGCAGGGTTAGACTTCTTGGACTGTTTGTTTATGGACCAAGAAGAGTTAGACTTCCAGGAGGATTTGCAATACTGAGAATTCTGGATAGAGGGGGGATCTTTATGAGCCTTAGATTGCCATACGAAAACTCCCACCAGAGCTAAGCTTATCCTTAGATTTCTTATCCTGGGCCAGAAAAGCTCCCTTACCCCCAGTGACTGTGGCAATAATAGCATCCAGTCCAGGCCCAAACAGTTTTACCCTGTATAGGGAAAGAAAGCAATCTGCACTTAGAAACCATATCAGCAGACCAGACTTAAAGGGACATTAAACCCAAACATTTTCATTCATGATTCAGACAGAGAATACAGTTTTAAACAACATTCCAATTTACTTATATTATCTAATTTGCGTCATTCTTTAGATATCCTTTATAAAAGAAACAGCAATGCACATGATTTTGAAAAAGCAGGACCAGCACTCATTGACCAATTGGCCTCAATCTTCCAAATAAAACGAAAATGGTGCACACCAGGGGGACCTCCCTTTCTAGGGTCCTGTAATATGTAACATAAGACAACACTCCAGTGGCACTCAAAATATGGCAACAGTGCCTTTATTCAACTGAGCAACGTTTCAGGCTCCTGCCCCTTTATCAAGCTAACATATACATAGGGGACCAATCACAAGGTAATGGGGAGGGGTCAAACACCTAACAAGGACACACCTGACCTGACAAACAGATTAGCCATTCTCACATAGCTATGCACATGAGTGAGCCAATCACATGAGGCATCTATGTGCAACCACCAATCAGAAGCTAGTAGTTTGTCAAACCATGCATCAACTTTAGTACTTGCCCTTAAAGGGACACTAAACACAAAAACATTCTTACATGATTCAAGTAGAGATGACAATTTTAAACAACATTCCAATTTACTTCTATTATCGAATTTGATTCATTCTTTAGATATCCATTGTTCAAGAAATAACAATGCACATGGGTGAGCCAATCACAAGAGGCATCTATGTGCAGCAACCAATCAGCAGCTGCGGAGCCTATCTAGATATGCTTTTCAGGAAAGAATATCAAGAGAATGATGCAAATTAGATAATAGAAGTAAATTAGAAAGTTGTTTAAAATGGTATTCTCTATCTGAATCATGAAAGAAAAAAATGTGTGTTTAATTTCCCTTTAAAGGGACAGTATACTATAAAATTGTTTTTCCCTTAATGTGTTTTCAATTACTTTTTTTTACCAGCTGCAGAGTATAAAATGTATGAGATTTGCTTTTTTTAAGGTTTATTTGTGTATATGATTTAGCTGATTTTGTGTTTTGAAGCCACAGCCTAATAAAATTGGTTGAGCTTGTAGGTATAATCAGATTTCATTACTATATCGCATTGTGTAACTATACCTGCTTCTTTATCTTATATCTGTCCATAAAGCAATCACCAATACTTGGAGAGAACAATGGAAAAACAGAATTTATGCCTACCTGATAAATTACTTTCTCTTGCGGTGTATCCAGTCCACGGATTCATCCTTACTTGTGGGATATTCTCATTCCCTACACGAAGTGGCAAAGAGAGCACACAGCAGAGCTGTCCATATAGCTCCCCCCCTAGCTCCACCCCCCAGTCATTCGACCGAAGGCTAGGAGAAAAGGAGAAACCATAGGGTGCAGTGGTGACTGTAGTTTAAACAAAAAAATTTTAACCTGACTTAAATGCCAGGGCGGGCCGTGGACTGGATACACCGCAAGAGAAAGTAATTTATCAGGTAAGCATAAATTCTGTTTTCTCTTGCAAGGTGTATCCAGTCCACGGATTCATCCTTACTTGTGGGATACCAATACCAAAGCTTTAGGACACGGATGAAGGGAGGGAACAAGACAGGTAACCTAAACGGAAGGCACCACTGCTTGCAAAACCTTTCTCCCAAAAATAGCCTCCGAAGAAGCAAAAGTATCGAATTTGTAAAATTTGGCAAAAGTATGCAGAGAAGACCAAGTCGCTGCCTTAGAAATCTGTTCAACAGAAGCCTCATTCTTGAAAGACCATGGGGAAGCCACAGCTCTGGTGGAGTGAGCTGTAATTCGTTCAGGAGGCTGCTGCCCAGCAGTCTCGTAAGCCAATCGGATTATGCTTTTCAGCCAGGAGGAAAGAGAGGTAGCAGTCGCTTTCTGACCTCTCCTCTTACCAGAATAAACGACAAACAAAGATGCTGTTTGTCTGAAATCTTTAGTTGCTTGTAAATAGAATTTCAAAGCACAAACCACATCAAGATTCTGTAATAGTCGTTCCTTCTTAGAAACTGGATTAGGACACAGGGAAGGAACAATGATTTCCTGGTTAATATTCTTATTAGAAACAACCTTAGGAAGAAAACCAGGTTTGGTACGTAAAACTACCTAATCTGCATGGAACACCAGATAGGGTGAATTACACTGCAAAGCAGAAAATTCTGAAACTCTTCGAGCAGAAGATATAGCTACCAAAAACAAAACTTTCCAAGATAATAACTTAATATCTATGGAATGTAAAGGTTCAAACGGAACCCCTTGAAGAACTGAAAGAACTAAATTTAGACTCCATGGCGGAGCAACTGGTTTATAGACAGGCTTAATTCAGACTAAAGCCTGAGCAAACGCTTGAACGTCTGGTACTTCCGCCAGACGCTTGTATAAAAGAATAGACAGAGCAGATATCTGTCCCTTTAAGGAACTAGCTGACAAACCTTTCTCCAATCCTTCTTGGAGAAAAGACAATATCCTTGGAATCCTAATCTTACTCCACGAGTAGCCCTTGGATTCACACCAACAAAGATATTTGCACCATATCTTATGGTAAAATTTCCTGGTGACAGGTTTTCTAGCCTGAATCAGAGTATCTATAACTGAATCAGAGAAACCACGCTTAGATAAAATTAAGCATTCAATCTCCAAGCAGTCAGCCGCAGAGAAACTAGATTTGGATGCTTGAATGGACCCTGTATTAGAAGATCCTGCCTCATTGGCAGTGTCCATGGTGGGACAGATGGCATGTCCACTAGGTCTGCATACCAAGTCCTGCGTGGCCATGCAGGCTCTATCAGAATTACCGAAGCCTTCTCCTGCTTGATTCTGGCTACCAGACGAGGGAGAAGGGAAAACGGTGGAAAGACATAAGCCAGATTGAAGGACCAAGGCGCTACTAGAGCATCTATCAATGCCGCCTTGGGGTCCCTGGACCTGGATCCGTAGAGAGGAAGTTTGGAGTTCTGACGGGACGCCATCAGATCCAATTCTGGAATGCCCCATAGCTGGGTCAGCTGAGCAAAAACCTACGGGTGGAGTTCACCCCCGGGTGAAAAGTCTGACGACTTAGAAAATCCGCCTCCCAGTTGTCTACTTCTGGGATGTGAATTGCAGATAGATGGCAGGAGTGATCCTCCGCCCACTTGATTATTTTGGTGACTTCCTTCATTGCTAGGGAACTCTTTGTTCCCCCCTGATGATTGATATATGCCACAGTCGTGATGTTGTCCGACTGAAATCTGATGAATTTGGCCGCCGCTAGTTGAGGCCATGCCTGAAGCGAGTTGAATATCGCTCTCAGTTCCAAAATGTTTATCGGAAGAAGAGACCATAAGCCCTGAGCTTTCAGAGAGTCCCAGACCGCCCCCCAGCCTATCAGACTGGCATCGGTCGTTACAATGATCCACTCCGGTCTGCGGAAGCATATTCCCTGAGACAGGTGATCCTGAGACAACCACCAGAGAAGAGAGTCTCTGGTTTTCTGGTCCAGTTGAATTTGAAGAGACAAATCTGCATAATCTCCATTCCACTGTTTGAGCATGCACAGTTGCAGTGGCCTTAGATGTATTCGAGCAAAAGGGACTACGTTCGTTGCCGCTACCATTAATCAGATTACCTCCATGCACTGAGCTACAGATGGCCGAGGAATGGAATGAAGAACTCGGCAAGTAGTTAAGAGCTTTAATTTTCTGTCTATTAATGAGTCTATTAATGTTCCCAGGAAGGGAACCCTTGTGAACGGGGACAGAGAACTTTTTTCGGTGTTCACCTTCCACCCGTGAGACCTTAGAAAGGCCAGAACAATCTCCGTATGAGCCTTGGCTCTGGGAAAAGACGACGCCTGTATTAAGATGTCATCCAAATAAGGTGCTACTGCAATACCCCCGGTCTTAGTACCGCCAGAAGGGACCCTAGCACTTTTGTGAAAATTCTGGGAGCGGTGGCCAACCCGAAGGGAAGGGCCACGAACTGGTAATGTTTGTCCTGAAAGGCGAACCTTAGGAACTGATGATGATCTTTGTGGATAGGAATATGTAGGTACGCATCCTTTAGATCCACGGTAGTCATATATTGACCTTCCGGGATCATAGGTAAGATTGTCCGAATGATCTCCATCTGGAATGATGAAACCCTGAGGAATTTGTTTAGAATTTTTAGATCCAGGATTGGCCTGAAAGTTCCTTCCTTTTTGGGAACCACAAACAGGTTTGAGTAAAAACCCAGTCCTTGTTCTGCAATTGGAACTGGATATATCACACCCATCATGATTAGGTCTTCTACACAGCGTAAGAACACCTCTTTCTTTGTCTGGTCTGTAGACAGACGAGAAATGTGGAACCTTCCCCTAGGAGGGGAGTCCTTGAATTCTAGAAGATATCCCTGAGTAACTATCTTTAATGCCCAGGGATCGGGAACATCTCTTGCCCAAGTCTGAGCGAAGAGAGAGAGTCTGCCCCCTACTAGATCCAGTCCCAGATCGGGGGCTACCCCTTCATGCTGTCTTAGTAGCAGCTGCAGGCTTCTTGGCCTGTTTACCCTTGTTCCAGCCCTGCAAAGGCTTCCAGGTTGCCTTGGGCTGTGAAGCGTTACCCTCTTGCTTTGCGGTTGCAGAGGTTGAAGCAGGACCGCTCCTGAAGTTGCGAAAGGAACGAAAATTAGCCTTGTTTTTAGCCTTAAAAGGCCCATCTTGCGGGAGAGCATGGCCCTTTCCCCCGGTGATATCCGAAATAATCTCTATCAACTCGGGCCCGAAAAGGGTCTTTCCCTTGAAAGGGATGTTTAGTAATTTTGATTTGGACGACACATCGGCCGACCATGACTTGAGCCAAAGCGCTCTGCGCGCCATAATGGTGAAACCTGAGTTTTTTGCCGCTAACTTAGCTAATTGCAAAGCGGCATCTGTGATAAAAGAATTAGCCAGTTTTAAAGCTTTAATTCTATCCATAATTTCGTCGTATGAGGTCTCCCTCTGGAGCGACTCCTCCAGTGCCTCAAACCAGAAAGCCGCTGCAGTAGTTACAGGAATAATGTAGGCGAACGGTTGTAGAAGGAACCCTTGTTGAACAAAAATTTTCTTTAGTAAACCTTCTAATGTTTTATCCATAGGATCTTTAAAAAGAACAACTGTCTTCAATTGGAATGGTTGTGCGCTTAGCCAGCGTAGAAACTGCTCCCTCTACCTTAGGGACCCTCTGCCACGCCTGGGGTCAGTAATCGGGAACATTTTCTTAAAAATAGGAGGGGGAACAAAAGGGACACCTGGTCTTTCCCACTCCCTGGTAACAATATCCGCAACCCTTTTAGGGATCGGAAACGCATCAGTGTATACAGGGACCTCTAGGTATTTGTCCATTTTACACAATTTCTCTGGAACCACCATAGGGTCACAATCATCCAGAGTGGATAGAACCTCCCTAAGCAATACGCGGAGGTGTTCCAACTTAAATTTAAAGGCTAATGAATCTGAATCTGCCTGTTGAGAAACCTTTCCTGAGTCAGAAATTTCTCCCTCAGACATCACATCCCTCGCCCATATTTCAGAGTGTTGTGAGGGTACATCAGATAAACCTCCCAAAGCTTCCGACTGCTCATAATCTGTTCTTAAAACAGAGCTATCTCGCTTTGTAGGAAAAACTGGCAGTTTGGATAGAAAGGCCGCAAGGGAATTATCCATGACTGTCGCTAGTTGTTGCAATGTAATAAGTGCCAATGCACTAGAGGTACTAGGTATTGCTTGCGCGGGCCTAACTGGTGGTGACACTTGGGGAGAGGAAGGTGGACTATCTTCATTACCTTCCGTCATAGAATCATCTTGGGCTACATTTTTAAGTGACACAATATGATCTTTAAATTGTATAGACACATTAGTGCACTTGGGACACATTTTGAGAGGGGGTTCCACCATGGCTACTGAACACAAAGAGCAAGGCTTTTCCTTAGTGTCAGACATGTTAAACAGAATAGTATTATATGCAAGCAGGCTTGAAAAACACTTTAATCAAATAAAAAAACACAATTTGAAATAAACGGTACTGTGCCTTTAAGAAATAAAAAGCACACACAATTCTACAAAACAGTGAAAAATGCACCAAATCTTTTGAAATTTTCACAGTATGTGCCTAATGCTTCGATATGATTGCACTCCAAGTTTCAGACTGATTAACCCCTTAATGCCCAAACTGGAGCAGTCTAAAACCCACAACCGGTTACAACACTACAGCACCTTTCCACAGCAGTCTGCTGTGGCCCTACCTTCCCTTATGGATTAGTTTAGGTGAAAAACAGCTTCTGTGAGTCCCTCAAGCAGTCTCTGGACCCTGCACGTGAAGCAGCATGAACTGTCTGGAGAAATGAACTGCCCAACAGAGGCGCAAAATTAGGGCCCATCCCACTCCATTCCGGAGTTGTGAGGACTTCAAAGTCACACTTAGGTGACTAAATTTATGCCATGTGGATAAAAAAAACCATAATAAACACACCAAAGTTGTTTAAAAGTGTCTACCAATGAGTATTTGCTGAATAAAATAATCGATTGCCCTGTCACAGTGTCCACCAGTCTATTGAGCCCTGTTAAATAAGCCCTTATTCTATACTAAGTCTCAGAATATGGCTTACCCTTCCTTCATGGGGATTTCTGTCAGTCTTCTAGCATTATCGTGTCTTGACTAGAAAAAACATGACTGAAACATACCTCAGTGCAGTTAAGCCTGCAAACTGTTCCCTCCAACTGAAGTTTTCTGGTACTCCTCAGTCCTGTGTGGGAACAGCAGTGGATTTTAGTTACAACATGCTAAAATCATTTTCCTCTCAGCAGAATTCTTCATCACTTTCTGCCAGAGAGTAAATAGTACAAACCAGCACACATTCACTTTACCCTCCCGTGAAGATGCTACTAGAGCGGCAAAGAGAATGACTGGGGGGTGGAGCTAGGGGGGGAGCTATATGGACAGCTCTGCTGTGTGCTCTCTTTGCCACTTCCTGTAGGGAATGAGAATATCCCACAAGTAAGGATGAATCCGTGGACTGGATACACCTTGCAAGAGAAATTAACATTTTATTACCTTATCTCTTCTATAACCCACTGGGATTGTAATTTCTTCTACTGGCTGTGTTAACACAGATTGGCCCCGAGGCAAAAAACTTTCAGGATAGGTGGGGATACCACAGGCTAAATAAACTAATTCAAATGCCAATATAAGGGTAATGGAAATACTTGTAAACAATTTAATACACCCCAGCAGGTAAAGTGGATCATTGGGAACAAATTAAAGGGGAGAACATTTTTGAGTTAACTGTCCCTTTAAGCCACAAGGCCACCTAGCTAAAAAAACAGCTAATGTAGCATTCCTAGCATTTCCCCTGCTGGATCATAACTAAAGCATTTGCAGTTCTCAAAGATTAATACAATCCTGAATCCCATCCAGAGTAGTTTCACCAGATACAAGTTCTGAGAGATTATCACACCAAACAGCAGTTGCAACAGCA
Organism: Bombina bombina; assembly: GCF_027579735.1. Lineage (NCBI taxonomy): Eukaryota > Metazoa > Chordata > Amphibia > Anura > Bombinatoridae > Bombina > Bombina bombina. The sequence goes on along the minus strand of NC_069505.1, from coordinate 353,541,488 downwards.
ACACAGTCTACACCTACTGCAAATCTAAACATAAATCCTGCATTGCTTATGAAAACCTTCAGGTTTTCTATCTAAAGGATCCTTTAAAAAGAACTATTCTTGAAAGGAATTGTGGTATACATGGCCAAAGAGGAAATGGCTATATCTACCTTAGGAACAGTTTCTCATATCTCTGTATTAACAGAAGTGAGAGGAAACATATATTAATATTTGGTAGATGTAACAAAAAATACCTTGCTTGTACCATTCCATAGAAATAATTTCAGAAACAAAATCTGGCATAATAAAAAAGGAAGGCTGCTTACGGAGCTGCCTTAAATTTTTTATCAGTCCTCCAAGCAGGTAGCTTGACTGTAGCAGGAAACTCTAACTCTAAAGCAAGCATGAAATATGAAATTAAAGGACACATACTCTGCCACAAAAGAAAGGCCCTGAGACTCAGAGAGACTATCCTTAGAAAAGGAGTCATCAGAGTCAAACACCCCTAAAATCAGAAGGTCACTTAAAAAGGCTGCTCCTAAGGGAAGTGCCTAATGAGCTAAAGGCCAAAGAAGGGTCAACTTAACATCCTTGCAAACATCTATGCTTAACAGCTGGAGGCAAGCAAGATAAAATCTCAGAGCAGAGTGAATATAATCCTTAAATTTTGGAGAAAGTTCAGATGAACTCTACTGGAGGCAACTCTGATCAGGTAAAAACCCTTGCACACTCTAAAACGCAGTAAAATCATTAGTATTAGCAATAGACTCAGCACATGCGATATAGGGCTGAGCAGGTAGACACACCTGTGAATGCTTAGAAAGCAAACACAAACTAGAAGAGGTTTAAGTAATAGAGGCTCTCCCTTCTAGATGATCAGCTGATGGATCAGAGGCCTGAGCTGCACCAGTTTGCTTCATAATAGTAAGAAAATAGCTTAAAGGGACAGTATAAACTCATTTTCATATAACTGCATGTAATAGACACTACTATAAAGAATAAGATGCACAGATACTGATATAAAAATCCAGTATAAAATAGTTTAAAAACGTACTTAGAAGCTTTCAGTTTAGCTCTGTTGAAAAGGCAGTTGGAAAGCCCACTGCAAGTGGGAAATAAGACACTACCCCCTCCCCCTTCTTTTGCATATGAAAAGACCCTTTACACAAACAGGAGCAAGCTGGAGAAGGTAGCTGACGGTATACAAATAAAACTTTGGGGCTTGGTTAGGAGTATGAAAATCAGAGCAATGCTCTTTAAAAATAAGCAAAATTATACATTTTTTTAAAAAACAAACTTTATGGGCTTTATAAATAGATCATCTACAAAACATTTATGCAAAGAAAAAATGAGTGTATAATGGCCCTTTAAGTATCAGAGATAGAGTAAAGCAAATAACTATAAAGAACACAAATAGTTAAAGGGACAGTCTACACCAAAAATGTTCTTATTTAAAAAGATAGATAATCCCTTTATTACACATTACTCAGTTTTGCATAACCAGCACTGTTATATTAATATATGTTTTACCTCTGTGATTACCTTGTATCTAAGCCTCTGCAGACATCCTCCTTATCTAAGTGCTTTTGACAGACATGCAGTGTAGTCAATCAGTAAAGACTCCTAAATAACTCCACGGGGGTGAGCACAATGTTATCTATATGACACACATGAACTAACACTGTCTAACTGTGAAAAACTATCAAAATGCTCTGAGCTAAGAGGCGGTTTTCAACGGTTTAGAAATCAGTTTGAGCCTTGCTAGGTTTAGCTTTTCAAAAATACCACCAAGGGAACAAAGCAAATTTGATGATAAAAGTAAATTGGAAAGTTGTTTAAAATTGCATGCCCCATCTGAATCATGAAAGTTTAATTTTGACTTTACTGTCCCTTTAACCTTGAAGGGCAAAAAAAGGCTGATTACTACCTAAAAGGTAAACAGTAAACAAACAAGGTACTGTTCAGGCATATAACAGTACACACAGGGTTAAATAAAATTTGTACCACAAATTTCAACTTAAGCTCTGATGATCGAAGTGCCTTACCACCTCCACGGGTCCTGAAAATGTTACAGAAACAGATTATAAGATATATAGCTGTCAACTCGATCTGAGAACCCCTCTCTCTGAAGAATCAAATGCACATATTCATTCTTTAACCATCTCCAGCGGTGTGACAAGAATGAGATACTGGTGAGGTGGGAGGGGTTCTTTGCCTCCTCCTAGTGGTAAGAAAGAGCAATTCCCAGGAGTAATGGATTGTGGACTCTCACCACCTATATGAATAATATATGTCTATAAATGTATACATATGTTTTTGTTTGTTTTATATATATATATATATATATATATATATATATATATAAATATATATATATACATACACTGTATATATAACATTGTACTTTACCTGAAATAGTAAATTTCATCGTCCACTACTTTTGCTGACAGTGAGAATCTTTTCAGTCCCTTAAACCTTTTCATCTGTTTGTCACTCTCATTGTAACGACTTTCACAAAGAAGAATATCATTCTCAGGTATTTCAGTAGGTCGACATGATAGGAAATCCTTGAATGATAATACACCACATTTTCCTAAAGAGAAAAAATGAATACAACTATTTTAGGAAGATGAAATACTTGTGAAAAATTAAATATAGACACATCTCATTCTTTACATCCTGGGTGACAATACATAATACATAAATTAAATCTAAAGAAAATATGAGTACTACGAACATTAATCCTGAAGAAATATAGTCAGATTTAAAAGGGACAAAAAGAAAATGCTTTGATACACTAAAGCATTTTCTAACAGCACTATTGCTTCCTATGTTATAGTTCGCTCTGCATAGGCTATAGCTAATCAAGGGTGGCATATGTCTGGTATCTATGTGGAATATTTCCCTGTTTGGCTGTGCACGGGATTGCACGCAATCGCAAAATAGAGCTTCTGTGCAATGTTAAATTCTGGCAGCGAATCTGTACACCCCAGTCTACCCTTACATGATAACTCGAGCCCTAAGTGGCTTTTCCCCCTAAAAATGTACCTGTCTAGCCTTCATTTCAAAATTAAAGAAACTGATAAGACTATGAAAATATAGCCAAACATATATGAACCCTGCATATTTTTGTTTATGCTGGGTACTTACCCAGCATAAGCAAAACTATGCAGGGTTCATGCTGAATTTGAAGGAAGATTTATCAGCAATTAAAAGGGACATAAAACTCAATTTTTTTCTTTCATGATTTAGATAGAACATAAAACATTAAACAAACTTTCTAATTTACTTCTTTTATAATTTTTTTGTTTTCTTGTTATCCTTTATTGAAAAGCAGAAATGTAAGCTCAAGAGCGTGCACATGTCTGCAGCACGATAAAGAAGCAGTTTTGCAACAATTTTATACATTAGCAGGAGCACTAGAACCCATGCAAGAGCTTTAAAACCCTCCCACCTCTCTCTTAGTTTTACGTATAGTCAAGTAGAGAATAGGAAAAGAAATGTAGGGAATGCAAAGGAGGATTTATAGAGTAGTCATTAGTACTGTCGCCCAACATGAAGCGGGTGGGGCCTCTGGACCCTCCATTATTCCCAAAGAAAAAATAATTTATCATCAGGTAAGCATAAATTTTGTTTTCTTTGATAAAATTATGATGGTCCGCAGTCCTTCATAAAATATGGGATTAATACCCAAGCCGATGGTCTATGTTACGGACAGGGTGGGAAAATACTTTCTATGACAAATCCTATTTAGCTAACAATGTGGCCTGAAGGACTTTCCTCCCAAAAGCTGCTTGCGAAGAAGCAAAGGCATCAAAATGATAAAATTTAGTAAAGGAACACCAAGAAAATCCTTCAGAGGAGCACCACACAAAATATACTTTCCAAATCTTGTGGTAAATCCTTTGAGTCACACATTTTCTAGCCTGTATCAGAGTATCAATCACAGAATCTCAGAATACTCTATGTCCCAAAACTAGGCATTTAACCTTCACGCCGTCAAACTTTTGAGATCTTGATGGAAAAGAGGACCTTGTGATAACAGGTCTTGTCTCAGAGGAAGATGCAAATGAGGCGTAGATGACATCTATACTAGGTCCACATACCATGTCCTGTGGGGCCAGGGTGGAGCAATTAATAATACTGATGCTGACTCTTGCTTGATCCTAGCAATGACTCTCGGTAGAACAACAAAACGGAGGAAACAGATATGCTAGATAGAATTCCCATGGACATTCCAAGGCGTCTACCAGGTGAACCCTTGGAATTCTTGAACTTGCACAGTACTTTGGATGTCTGTGATTTAAGTGTGAAGCCATCAGATCTTTGTCTGGTATGCCCATTTGATCACTAGCTAATTAAATACATCCTGATGGAGAGGTCATTCTCCTGGATGGACTGATAAACGGCTGAGGTAGTCCACTTCCCAGTTCACACTTGGCATGTGAATTGCTGACAGGGAATATTGATTCCTCCCCGCCAAAGACTGAATCTGAGATACTTCCTGCATGGTCAGTAGACTGCAGGTGGCACCTCGATTTATATAGGCCATTGCTGTGATATTGTCCGACAGAAAGCGGATACATTTTTCCTCCTTCAACAAAGGCCAGGTCTGAAGAGCTCGAAGAATTGCTCAAAGTTCAAGAATGTTTATTGGTAACCTTACCGCCAGACGGCCACAGCCAGATGGACTGGAAAGATGCCACAAGGGTCCACCAAGGCAGAGATTGTCTGACGGATGAATCCAGAGCGATTTGTTGCTTTAAATGTAGATAGTTTTTTGACCACTGACTGAGCATGTATAGCTGAAGGGGAAGTAAGTGAAAGCGGGCAAAAGGAAATGCATCTGAGGCGGCTAACATAAGACCCACTACCTCCATGTACTCAACTACAGACTGCAAGGGAGTACTCTGCAGAAAGAGACATGCTCTCTAAAGTTTTAGCCTGCATGGTCCTGCCAGGAACATATGTATATGTACTGAACCTATTATCACTCCTAAAAATGTTACCCTTGTAGCAGGATATAAAGAGATTTTGGGAACATTGATTTTACAACTTTGGTCTTGGAGAAATAATAGAAGCTTGAGTGATCAATAATAACAGAGAAGGAGTTTGCACAAGTATGTCGTCCAGATATGGTGTAAAAAAAATCTCCTGAGCTCCAATCACTGCTAACGGAGCCCCTAGCACCTTGGTAAAGATGTGTGGAGCTGTAGCCAGATCAGACGGAAGAGCAACACACTGGTAGTGTTTGTCCATATAAGAAAACCTGAGGAATTGATAGTGATCCCTGTGGATGGTAATGTGCAGGTATTCATTATTGAGGTCTATAGTAGTCATAAATTGACCCTGTTGAATTAAGAGCAATATTGTGTGAATGGTTTCCAACTTGAAATTGGGAACCCTGACAAACATGTTTAAAGTCTTTAGGTCTAAGACAGGTCTGTAGGTCCCTTCCTTCTTTGAGACAATGAACAGATTGGAGTAAAACCCTTGACCCTGTTGAGAAACAGGTACTAGGATATAATTATCCTAGTATCTGTTTCTCAATAGGGTCAAGGGTTTTACTCCAATCTGTTCATTGTCTCAAAGAAGGAAGGGACCTACAGACCTGTCTTAGACCTAAAGACTTTAAATTATCCTCTAATTTTCGAACACACTGTAGAAAGGCAGCCACCTTTGACTGAAGTTTGGGAACATGTGACAGAAGGAAACACCCTCGAGGAGGTCTTGACTGGAAGCCTATCCGATAACCCTGAGAAATTATATTTCGAACCCAGGGGTCCTAAGACTGACCTGCAACAGGCCTCCTGAAAGAGACTCAGTCTGCCCTTACCAGAAAATATTTGGGGGCCACACCTTTATGCTGATTTAGTAGTGGTGTTGGACTTTTTGGATTGCTTGCTCTTTGAGTCCAAGTCTCGCCAGAATAGAATCTTCCCTTGGAAGGAGTCATCAGTCTATTTTTAGTGTCTATGCTGTACCTGTGTCAGAGTACCTACACATAGCCTCTGGGCTGTGTCTGTGCTGTGTAAAGTCACTTACCATATGCATCATCCTTCCACTGGCTTACCAGGCATGTCTATGCCAATGCAGCTGCAGCAGTGTCCAGAAGAGAGCCTATCCAGTGAGGGGGAGGCTCGGGATGAGTCCCCGCAATGTCTGAGGGTAGTTATGGCCGACATCCCGTCAGGGAAATGCTGTGCACATAATAGGGTATTCATGTGTCCCTGTATCATTCAACTACTGTTAAGAGTATGTTCTACTTTCTAAATGATACTCCCCAGGGACTCTGGGTCTCACATAGATCTGAGCTCCCAATTTATAATCCATAATCAAGTAGCTGGAACAACCTCTATTCTCAACCAATAACAAAGCAGAGAGAGAAGGGAGTGTTTTAAAGCTCTTCAGGTTCTTGACCTCCTAGTGGCGGGAAATATATCCCATATGTTCTGAAAGACTGTGGGCCATCATCATTTTACGAAAGAAATAAAAATACATACATACACATATATATATATATATATATATATATATATGTGTGTGTGTGTGTGTGTGTTTTATAATTTAACATGAAAATCACCAGCAAATGATGCTTATAAAATACTGCACTATGTTTCCCTAAACACCTTGTAATTGCATTACTTTTCTGCTGTGCTGCTTTAAAATAAGAACCAAGTTAATATTTTTAAAACGAATCCGTATCCTTTTTACTGTAGTTATTTTTTTATAGCCAAACTCCACCCACGATTTGCCATATTTGGAGAAGCCAATCTGGGTTTTATTTCACAGACAACAAAGATAGTCACAACTATAAAGTTAGGGACAGATATGTATTCAAATTACCCTTGAGAACAGAGCAGGGTGCATACCAAATTCTGGGAATTTTTAGAGCTAAATTTCATGACAATGGGGCGAAATAAATAATTAAACTATATTGCAAAGTGACTTCATTATGCATTTTATAAACATCTCAAGGAGTTTATTGTCCATTTAAGGTAAAGACCCTACATAGTCTTGTTAAAGCATTTTCTAATCTATCATTAGATCACAAGGATACAGATCATACTGTATGTACTATGCAAGCATTTAACTGCAGAATTAGAAATTCTACCCCATGCTACAAATGACCATACATCTCAAACCAGGTGTGAAACCAAAGGTCTAGTGCAAGTGGAAGCTAATTAGTTAATCTTATAGACTGTCTTCCATAGGGAGTTGCACCAAGTGGCGATTGGTTATTTTGTATTTATTTTTTTACTCTGTGTCTTTCTAAATACTTTCCTTTGGATCTCTGACAGACATACCCATGCTATAAAAGAATAATGATGTGTGTAGTCATTGTAGAAATAGCTGTGCCTAGTGTAGGAAGATTCAAAGTCCTTCTAAAAAATAGATTTGACCACGTAGGGAATTTTCTGACATCATGGGAGGAGAGGCAGGATTAGCCCACAGGCAATTAGCATCATCTTTTCCACAGTATTTAGACTCTAGTTCTTTGTTAAGTTGGTTGATTACAAGTCGTTGTCTTCTAGTCTGATATGTATACCAAATATACATACCCTTTCACCTCTTCCTTCTAACAAAATAGGTCATACTGGTTAGAGTGTGAACACCTAAAGAACGGGAAGTCTTTTTATTTAAAGGGACATTTCAGCCAAAATTGGAATCCATATGGAAGTATTTTTGTAATATACATGTAAAAGCAAAAATGCTGCTAATAAACGATATAGCTGTTTCAAAAGTGTATTTAAAGGGATATGAAACCATTTTTTTCTTTCATGATTCAGATAGAGCATGCGATTTTAAGCAACTTTCTAATTTACTCCTATTAACTATTTTTCTTTGTTCTCTTGGTTGCTTTGTTAAATGAGCAGCAATGCACTAGTGGTTTCTGACTGAACACATGTGTGAGCCAATGACAATTGGTATATATATGCATCCACCAATCAGCAGCTAGAACCCTGGTTCATTTCTAAACCTGAGCTTTCATAGATAAACCTTTCAGCAAAGAATAACAAGATAAGGAAACAAATTAAATAATAGAAGTAAATTGTCTATCAGAATAATAAAAGAAAATTTTGGGGTTTCATGTCCCTTTAACCCCTTAATGACAAGTGACGTACCAGGTACGTCCTGCAAAAACTTGCAGTTAGTGACAATGGACGTACCTGGTACGTCACTTGTCTAAGAGAGTGCTGGAAGCGATCGCAATCGCTTCCAGCAGCTCTCAGGGTATTGCAGTGATGCCTCGATATTGAGGCATCCTGCAATACCCTTAGAAAGCATCCGATGCAGAGAGAGCCACTCTGTGGCCCTCTCTGCACCGGTAGCGATGCGGCCGGTTCGTTGGTGGGTGGGAGCGCAACTGGGAGGCGGGTGGGCGGCCCATCGCTACCCGGCATCCGGCTCCTGTTAGTGCAATGTGCACGCCGGGTGCCGGGAGCGTGCGGGGGCGCGCGTGCGCGTGCGCGTGCGCGCGCACGCCCGCGATCACCTACCCACACTGACACCAATGAGTGGGAAGAGGGGGGGAAATATATATATATGAGGATCTGGGAGGGGGAGGGGGTTGGGGTATTGTGGGGGGCTGCTACACTACAGAAAAAAATAAATTAGTAATAAAAAATAATTAAAAACACTTTTTTGGGGGGCAAATTGGGTACTGGCAGACAGCTGCCAGTACCCAAGATGGCGGCAATTAGGTAGGGGAGAGGGTTAGATTGCTGGGGGGGGGGATCATGGAGGTTGGGGCTAAGGCAGGAGTCCATCACAGCTAAAACATTTTATTTTTTTTTATTAAAAAAAATAAAAACTCCTTTTATTTAGTACTGGCAGACTTTCTGCCAGTACTTAAGATGGCGGGGACAATTGTGGGGTGGGGGAGGGAAGAGAACTGTTTGGGAGGGATCAGGGGGTGGGATGTGTCAGGTGGGAGGCTGATCTCTACCCTAAAGCTAAAATTAACCCTGCAAGCTCCCTACAAGCTACCTAATTTAACCCCTTAACTGCTGGGCATAATTTACGTGTGGTGCGCAGCAGCATTTAGCGGCCTTCTACTTACCAAAAAGCAACCACAAAGCCACATAAGTCTGCTATTTCTGAACAAAGGGGATCCCAAAGAAGCATTTACAACCATTTGTGCCTTAATTGCAGAAGCTGTTTGTAAATAATTTCAGTGGGAAACCTAAAGTTTGTGACAAAATTTGTGAAAAAGTGAACTTTTTTTTTATTTGATGACATTTGGCGGTGAAATGGTGGCATGAAATATACCAAAATGGGCCTAGATCAATACTTTGGGTTGTCTTCTAAAAAAAAATATATACATGTCAAGGGATATTCAGGTATTCCTGACAGATATCAGGGTTCCAATGTAACTAGCGCTAATTTTGAAAAAAAGTTGTTTGGAAATAGCAAAGTGCTACTTGTATTTATGGCCCTATAACTTGCAAAAAAAGTAAAGAACATGTGAACATTGGGTATTTCTAAACTCAGGACAAAATTTAGAAACTATTTAGCATAGGTGTTTTTTGGTGATTGTAGATGTGTAACAGATTTTGGGGGTCAAAGTTAGAAAAAGTGTGTTTTTTTCAATTTTTTCCTCATATTTTATATTTTTTTTTATAGGAAATTATAAGATATGATGAAAATAATGGTATCCTTAGAAAGTCCATTTAATGGCGAGAAAAACGGTATATAATATGTATGGGTACAGTAAATGAGTAAGAGGAAAATTACAGCTAAACACAAACACTGCAGAAATGTAAAAATAGCCATTGTCATTAAGGGTAAGAAAATTGAAAAATGGTCCGGTCATTAAAGGGACACTAAACCCAGAAAAAAACTTATCTTCAATCAAAATATCGATATATTTTGAATAGTTATGTAATTAGCATTGTTTGTCAAATTATTACCGTTTATTAGCAATCCGATATAGAAAATCAATTTATTTCCAAACCCACTGCTGGCTATTGTTTTCTAAACTCTAATCCTGAACGATAACCCAGGTTATCAAAATGGCGATTTTTGGACGCTATGCGCATGCGCAATATCCCGGCACATCACTCACAGCAGACAGGAAGACCCTGTATCTAAATCAGACATAGCTGATGAATACGCTACACATAGCAGGTAAGAGCTGAGTGCTGCGCTGCGATGCGAGAATCAACCCTAACAATAACGAACATTAAATCTTTATAGCACAATATGAAAAATGATCAATTAAACACATATTAATTTCATTAGAATAGACACTTTGTGGATATTATGACGATTACTCTGATGGAACCAAATACTATTGTTATGGACACTTTATGTGCAAATATGCTTGCCACAACGGATCGCAACTCGCATGCGCATGGTGACTACATTGTCACATAATGATATGCACGAAATAGGAAATTGGGTTTGGTCGTGCACGGCCCATATTAGAGGGTTGGATATAATGACGTCATCTGCAAAAAAATTTATTTAATTTTATAGCGTTTCTAAAGTTCATTGGACTGTAAAATTAAGTTGTTGAATAAATGTACACCTTATTGATTGGAAATTGATTTTCAGGTTGTGGCCAAAAACGGAAAGTTTTGGAATCCTTTAAGGGGTTAAAGGGCCATAATACCCAAATGTTTAAACACTTGAAAGTGATGCAGCATAGCTGTAAAAAGCTGACTAGAAAATATCTCCTGAACATCTCTATGTAAAAAAGAAAGATATTTTACCTCAAAAGTTCCTCAGTAGCCACCTCCCATTGTAAAGGATTTCTAAGCAGCATTTTAGTGTGTCTGTCCTGGGACTTCTTAGGGGATGAGCCTTGTGAACTCTCATATTATTTCACCAATCAGGTAAAGGAAGCTTACTATGAAATCTCATGAGAGTTAAGTCAAATCTCATGAGATCACAGTAAGAGTTCATGACCTCAGCACTGCTGATGCTGATTGGCTGCTGTTCATTTCTTCATTTTTTTTTTTTTTACCTGCAGCTGGGAGCAGGTGAAGTATAACTTTTTTCACAGCACTTACTTACTCTGCTGAGCTGAGGAAATTGTGAGGTAAAATATCTTCCTTTTTTACATAGAGATGCTCAGGTGATATTTTCCTGTCAGCTTTTTACAGTTATACTGCATCAGTTTCAAGTGATTTAGCATATGAGTATTATGTCCCTTTAAGTATGCACCGTGCATCAGCATTTTAAACAAAGCACTTACTCAGAGAGCCTAAGATATTTGTACCATATGGTAATAAATGAGAAAAATTGTATCACTAAAACAGTGCTAACTTTTACTAGAAGAATTTTTGGCAATGTATGTATATTGCAAAAATGTTTTAATTCAAAGATGTAATTAATCTATGTGCATTTAAATTTTGACTGGAATGTCTTTTGTAGTCTTGTTTTGAGCATGAGAATGGAGAATTGGTGGAGAACAAGCTGAACCACAGAGGACAAGGTAGAGACAATATAACAGAGACATGGAGGTCCTATCAAGATTACCCTATGTAAAAATATGTAACATGCAATTTCTGTGAGCCTGAAGATTTTTTCTGTCTTCATTAAAAGGGGATGACTCACAAGCCACCTTATTAGTGCCTTAAAGGGGCACTGTACACTAAATTTGCTTGCATAAACGTTTTGTAGATGATCTATTTGTATAGCCAATCTTGAGAGGTTTTGTAATTGCTTATTTTTAAATAACATTGTACTGTTTTTTTTTAGACTACTAACAAAGCCCCAAAGTTTTAGATGTATATTGATGTATACAGACTTCAGATTGCTTCTGTTTGTATAATGAGTCTTTTCATATGCAGGGTAGGGTAGGGGGTCTGCTCTCAGCCCCTTTCAGTATGTGTCCTAGCCAACCTCATTAACCCATTGCTATAATGGGAGCTTCTAAGTAAGTTTTTAAAAGATTTTATACCAGTACCTGTGCATATTATTCTTTATAGTAGCAATCTCAGCCATTCAGACAAAAAACAAATAGTTTTTGTTTCTTATTGAGATGGCTAAAGTACCTCTAGACAGGCACAAAACGCCTGGTATTAGGAAAATGTGCTTAAATATAGTGCAGAAAATGGAGGAGCACAGCAAAGCAAATCGTATAAATCCTCTTATTGCTTGGCAATGCTCCCTGAACTGATAGAATTCCCAAAAGTAATGAATGCAGCTGTGGACTCTTTCCATTTATGAAGAAAAAGACGTGCTATCCTCAAGCGGAATAGTATTGATCTTAGCCAACGTGGATATATAGCGCCATCAACCTTAGGGACACTGTTCCATAACCTCTGCATGGGAAACTAGGCAAAGGGGATCCCTGACTTCTCCCATTCCTTGGGGATGCGATAACTGGGTACAGGAAATACCTCAGGAGCCCTAGGTCTAAATACTGATTCAAGTCTCTGAAGCTGGGCTTCCTCAGGCGGCTTTGCCGTGGGAACCACCAGGGTAGATAGAACCCTCTTAAGCAGGAGTCTGAGCTGCTCCACTTTGAAACTAAATCGTACCTTCCTCAGACTCCTCTTTCGACTCTCCTTCAGAAGGGTCAGAGGAAGGAATTTCTCTTTCAGAGATAACTAAGGGTTAAATCATCAGATGGTTGCCCATAACTGTCGGTCATGGCCTCTGCCACCGCACCTCAGCTATGTACTAGAGATAACTGTTTAACCTTTTTTCCCCCCGCTCAGGACAGCAGACACAGTAGCCTGTATACGGGCCGGGAAGTTATCAGGTAAAAGGCCTATCCCAGCAGGGGTCAAGCCGCCTTCTTCGCAGCATTCTGTGGCAACTAAGGTCGCTTTTACAGGCTGTTGGACAGGGAGGTCCGCATCAGCCGAAATTTGAAAGGCTTTAGTAGGGCCTGCTGGAGAAAGGCAACAATTGGGCTTGGGCCTCTTGAATAAGAAGTCAGGACATATGTTAGGTAACAATTGCATAATTGTGCCGGAGGGCACTCACTATTAATTTTGCAAAGCACACATTTATTGTTGTCAATGGAATATACCGAGGAAGATTCCTCTAGACTCTTGATTAATATAGAGTCGTCTATAATGTTGTGGTGTGTGGCAACAATTGTAAGCGTCACAGTGGGGTACCCTGGCTCCCAATGCACCAATCAACTGCCCTTTAAGCCTTGTTTAGGGTATCTTATCCCCTCTGGTCCGGCCGAGCCACATTGCTACCGCTCTTACACATGTCTGTTGCACAGTGGTTCGGAAACAGCGCAAAAGCGCTGCCTATGGCGGAACTCTGCATCTCCGCCCACCACTGCAGCCTGCATCAAATAAAGGCCTGCGGGCTGTAGTATTAACAATATCCCACCAAATGGCGAGCAAGTCTGCAGGATATTATATTGAGTAACCAGAGCACTGGTATCAAATTCTGGTGCGGCAGTGTCACAAACACCCCTGTGTGACACATGTCCTTGTGTTATGGGGTCCATACATTTGGTCTGAGTGCCTGTCTGTCTGTCCTGTATAACAGCTCGCATGAAGCGCTCCCCTCTCAGCTGCATAACTGAATATGGTTGGATACCCGGTCTGCTTATGCCATGTCCCTGCCTGATGTAAAGGGGCCTGAATGTGCACAGTGCACCTAGTATAGACACGACTTAATACCACCTCTCTTTTAAACAAGTTGCAATGAGAGAGGGAGATAAATCTGTAATTTAGTGTGAGACACACCGTGTTATCAGACAGGGGATTTAGGTTAGACTGGAAAGAGGCATGGGAGTCCCAGCGTCAACCAGCATTACATATATCAATATTGAGATTTATATGGTTATATGATCCCCAGCTCTCAATGAAAGCCAATCCCTAATAAACTTAATTTCTTCTTTACAGAGCACCTCTCTCTGCTAACCTCCATGATACCAGGCAAAGAACTGGAGGGTAGGGGAAGTGGGAGGGATATTTATAGCTAGCTTTGTCTGGGTTGTATTTACCTCCTACTGGTGGCCAGGGAGAGTAATTCCCATAGGTTAAGAATGCTCTTGTGGACTCTCATTGCCAATAGAAGGAAATAGGGACATTCTTCACTATAATAGTTATTGTTTAAAAAGATAGATATTGCCTTTACTACCCATTCCCCAGCTTTGCACAACCAACATTGAAATATTAAAATACCTTATAACATTTAAACCTCTAAATTTCTGCCTGTTTCTAAGCCACTATAGACAGCCTCTTATCACATGCTTTTTATTAGCTTTTCACAACAGGAGACTGATAATTCATGTGGGCCATATAGATAAGTGTTCACACCCGAGGAGTTATTTAAGTGTTAGCACAACACATTACCAAATAGATAATAAATAAAAAAGTCATGTGATCAGGGGGCTGTCAGAAGATGCTTAGATACATGTTTATCACAAAGGTAAAAAGTATATATAATATAAACGCATTTGTAACGCGTCAGTCACCATCGTAGGTTGCACGCGCAGCCAAATCCCTACAGCGCGAGACAGCTTCAGGCATCTGCCACATAAGGAGCACGATCAGTGCTCCACCTCCATATGAGGGCAGATGCCTGATTGTTACAGACGGTGACACCGTGTGTAACAAAGTTCTGCTGGTACCGGTGGGAGGTGTGGGCGGCTCAGCAGCGGAGGGGGGAGGGAGTAGCCTAGGGCTACAGAAATTAAAGGAACAATGAGGAATGGGGTAGGTACACTACAGAAAAGGGGTATGGGGGTGTGGGGGGGACTAAATGGTGATCGCGGGAGTAGGGGAGTAGTGGGACCACTACACTACAGAATTAAAAAAAAAAAGAATAAAAAAGAAGGTTTTTATAGTTGGAGGCAATAGTTAGAGAGGGAGGTTAGAGAGCTGTTTGAGGGGGGATCAGGGACAGAGGGATAGAGAGAAAGACAGGGATAGAGACAGAAGGACAGGGATAGAGACAGAAGGACAGGGATAGAGACAGAGGGATAGAGACAGAAGGACAGGGATAGGGACAGAAGGATAGGGACAAGAAGGACAGGGATAGGGACAGAGGGAGAGGGACAGAGGAAGAGGGATATTTATTTAATTAAACATTTTGGCCCGTGATCACAGGCTTTACCACTAGTATTTATATAACTGTGTTGGTTATGCAAAATGGGTAATAAAGAGATTATCTTTCTTTTAAAACAATACAAATTATATTGTAGACTGTGCCTTTAAAAGAAAACATTTTTCATGCAATTATTGAATGGTAGTTTAAAAACGTCCAACAAAATCATTTTCGCAGTTTAGAATTGTAAATCCTACCTAAAATACACGCCATTGGACAGGTTTCTTCTAGATTACTTAAAAACACTTCCTTTTTATAAAACATTTTTGTTGGTTCATGGATGGTTTCTTCTGGATGTATAAAGATTGGACCATAAAAATATGCTGCACCATCTCGTACCCACATTTTTTCAATCCTAAAAAAAAAAAAAGTTTTACAAGCATGAATACAGATATGTAAATATATATATATATATATATATATATATATATATATATACACACATACATACACACACACACACATTGAGATATAGATATATAGAGATATACCAATACAAGTAAACACAATAGAATTTACTCTAAATTTAAATCAGTAGAATATTTTTCCTAAGAAATTTAAAAAATTCCATCTACTTCCCAGCTCACTGTGTCATGTGACAGCCACTTACAGACTGTATACGCTGAACTCCTGCATATGCTGAGTAGGAGCTGGTGCCTCAGACAGTATGAATATATCCATTAAAGGGAAAAGCCATTTTTTTCTTTCCTGATTTGGATAGATACAATTTTAAGCAATTTTCAAATTTACTTCTATTATTACATTTCTTCATTCTCTTGTTGAAGGAGCAGCAATGCGCTACTGGAACCTAGCTCCACACATCTGAGCCAATAACAAGAGGAATATATGTGCAGCCACCAATCAGCAGCTAGCTCCCAATATTGCATTGCTGCTCCTCAGCCTACCTGCTATGCTTTTCAACAAAGGATAAGAAGAAAACAAATTATATTTTATAAGTAAATTGTTTAAAATAGTATGCTCTATCTGCTCTAAATTGCTATTTATTAATAAATATCAAAACACTATTACAGTTAAAAAAAATCAAAAGTGATCATATATACCTTCCAACCCTTGGGCGTACTAATCCATGTGATTTGATAAACACACAGTCCCCAACCTTCAACCACATGTCATTATACCGAAGCTGCTCAAAATAATAGCAGCCAGGTTCTCCATTAGGCATGTCCACTGGTACATCTTCCTTCCCCTTTATAAAAACACACATTGTAGAGAAAATAAACACACACATTGTAGAGAATAATAATTTGGTACATATAACATTATAAAATAATTGGTACTGTAATATTCAAAAGGGCTTTTATATTTATATTAAAAAAAAAAAAACTTTCAGCGAGAGGCTTGAATTTGTAAACTATATAAGGTAAAACACGTTTTTTTTTAATAGAAGTATCACTTTTTAAAGCCAAAAAACAAACATTTATAAAAAGTTGCAAGATGAAAGTTACTAAACTATGCATATAGGGTTAGAATACAAGTGGTAATAAAAAAAAAATATCGTATCACAAGTTGAAAGAAAACACGTTTCAGATAGAGAATGTAATTTTAAACAATTTTCTTATATCACCAATTTTGCTTGGTATTCTTAGTTGAAAGCTTAACCTAGGAGGTTCATATACTAATTTCAAGGCCCTTGAAGGCCGCCTCTTCTATCAGGGTATTTTGACAGTTATTCACCACTAGAGGGTGTTAGTTCATGTGTGTCATAAAGATAACACTGTGCTCACGCACGAGGAGTTCAGGTGAGCCAGCTCTGATTGGCTAAAATGGATGTCTGTCAAAAGAACTGAAATAAGGGGGCAGTTTTTAGAGGCTTAGAAACAAGGTAATAACAGAGGTAAAAAAGTGTATTTATATAACTGTGCTGGTTGTGCAAAACTAAGGAATAGGTAACAAAAGGGATTATCTATCTTTTTAAACAATTAAAAATCTGTTGTAGACTGTCCCTTTAAGGGTTAAAAATACATCAAAATAGTTACAATCAAATATACACTATCTAATAAAAAAATATTCATATAAATATAAATTAAAATCGGTTCACAAGTTGGTTTTAAGTTCATCCTTGTGAACCGATTTTGGCATTTGACAAAGGGGCTGTAATGGAAAAAAAGGAAACAACTGCCCGACCCAACCTCGACACCGCTACTGACAAGCCCCAAGGCTAGCGTAACATTGAGGACGCATAACACCCGAACGGCAAAGACCGTAGTCCGACCAAGGTTATTAGCTGAAATAGACCGTGATAGAGCTTGAAAAAGCTATTATTCAAGGAAAATTACCTTGAGCAGGCAAACGTTAGAGTTGCAACTCCCACAGAAGGCAGGGAACTTCTGCACACCACCTCTCAGAGTAACATGACTCGGAATAGAGAAAACCATGCCAACACACCCAACCAGACGATCCGCCCCAAAAGTGGGGAAGGATTAATCACTTGGCACATCAGACCAAACAGGTCACACACACATCTCCCAACTTCCATTTAAAAGAAATAATGGTTCTAAGTCTCGGGGGCCTGAAGAACCTAGAGTCGTCTGCAGAAGCAGAACCATAGCCCAGGTGAGTAGCCTGAAACGATCACCCTTAGAGTGATACGCACAACCCTCCGTCCGGAGAAGTTGCATATAAACCACAGGCCTCATACATCAGTAGGATCCGGAGTCCATAGAAAACATAATTTATGTAAGAACTTACCTGATAAATTCATTTCTTTCATATTAGCAAGAGTCCATGAGCTAGTGACGTATGGGATATACATTCCTACCAGGAGGGGCAAAGTTTCCCAAACTTCAAAATGCCTATAAATACACCCCTCACCACACCCACAATTCAGTTTAACGAATAGCCAAGAAGTGGGGTGATAAAAAAGTGCGAAAGCATATAAAATAAGGAATTGGAATAATTGTGCTTTATACAAAAATCATAACCACCACAAAAAAAGGGCGGGCCTCATGGACTCTTGCTAATATGAAAGAAATGAATTTATCAGGTAAGTTCTTACATAAATTATGTTTTCTTTCATGTAATTAGCAAGAGTCCATGAGCTAGTGACGTATGGGATAATGACTACCCAAGATGTGGATCTTTCCACACAAGAGTCACTAGAGAGGGAGGGATAAAATAAAGACAGCCAATTCCTGCTGAAAATAATCCACACCCAAAAATAAAGTTTAACGAAAAACATAAGCAGAAGATTCAAACTGAAACCGCTGCCTGAAGTACTTTTCTACCAAAAACTGCTTCAGAAGAAGAAAATACATCAAAATGGTAGAATTTAGTAAAAGTATGCAAAGAGGACCAAGTTGCTGCTTTGCAAATCTGGTCAACCGAAGCTTCATTCCTAAACGCCCAGGAAGTAGAAACTGACCTAGTAGAATGAGCTGTAATTCTTTGAGGCGGAGTTTTACCCAACTCAACATAGGCAAGATGAATTAAAGATTTCAACCAAGATGCCAAAGAAATGGCAGAAGCTTTCTGGCCTTTTCTAGAACCGGAAAAGATAACAAATAAACTAGAAGTCTTACGGAAAGATTTCGTAGCTTCAACATAATATTTCAAAGCTCTAACAACATCCAAAGAATGCAACGATTTCTCCTTAGAATTCTTAGGATTAGGACATAATGAAGGAACCACAATTTCTCTACTAATGTTGTTGGAATTCACAACTTTAGGTAAAAATTCAAAAGAAGTTCGCAACACCGCCTTATCCTGATGAAAAATCAGAAAAGGAGACTCACAAGAAAGAGCAGATAATTCAGAAACTCTTCTGGCAGAAGAGATGGCCAAAAGGAACAAAACTTTCCAAGAAAGTAATTTAATGTCCAATGAATGCATAGGTTCAAACGGAGGAGCTTGAAGAGCTCCCAAAACCAAATTCAAACTCCAAGGAGGAGAAATTGACTTAATAACAGGTTTTATACGAACCAAAGCTTGTACAAAACAATGAATATCAGGAAGAATAGCAATCTTTCTGTGAAAAAGAACAGAAAGAGCAGAGATTTGTCCTTTCAAAGAACTTGCGGACAAACCCTTATCTAAACCATCCTGAAGAAACTGTAAAATTCTCGGTATTCTAAAAGAATGCCAAGAAAAATGATGAGAAAGACACCAAGAAATATAAGTCTTCCAGACTCTATAATATATCTCTCGAGATACAGATTTACGAGCCTGTAACATAGTATTAATCACAGAGTCAGAGAAACCTCTTTGACCAAGAATCAAGCGTTCAATCTCCATACCTTTAAATTTAAGGATTTCAGATCCTGATGGAAAAAAGGACCTTGTGACAGAAGGTCTGGTCTTAACGGAAGAGTCCACGGTTGGCAAGAGGCCATCCGGACAAGATCCGCATACCAAAACCTGTGAGGCCATGCCGGAGCTACCAGCAGAACAAACGAGCATTCCTTCAGAATCTTGGAGATTACTCTTGGAAGAAGAACTAGAGGCGGAAAGATATAGGCAGGATGATACTTCCAAGGAAGTGATAATGCATCCACTGCCTCCGCCTGAGGATCCCGGGATCTGGACAGATACCTGGGAAGTTTCTTGTTTAGATGGGACGCCATCAGATCTATTTCTGGAAGTTCCCACATTTGAACAATCTGAAGAAATACCTCTGGGTGAAGAGACCATTCGCCCGGATGCAACGTTTGGCGACTGAGATAATCCGCTTCCCAATTGTCTATACCTGGGATATGAACCGCAGAGATTAGACAGGAGCTGGATTCCGCCCAAACCAAAATTCGAGATACTTCTTTCATAGCCAGAGGACTGTGAGTCCCTCCTTGATGATTGATGTATGCCACAGTTGTGACATTGTCTGTTTGAAAACGAATGAACGATTCTCTCTTCAGAAGAGGCCAAAACTGAAGAGCTCTGAAAATTGCACGGAGTTCCAAAATATTGATCGGTAATCTCACCTCCTGAGATTCCCAAACTCCTTGTGCCGTCAGAGATCCCCACACAGCTCCCCAACCTGTGAGACTTGCATCTGTTGAAATTACAGTCCAGGTCGGAAGCACAAAAGAAGCCCCCTGAATTAAACGATGGTGATCTGTCCACCATGTTAGAGAGTGTCGAACAATCGGTTTTAAAGATATTAATTGAGATATCTTCGTGTAATCCTTGCACCATTGCTTCAGCATACAGAGCTGAAGAGGTTGCATGTGAAAACGAGCAAAGGGTATCGCGTCCGATGCAGCAGTCATAAGACCTAGAATTTCCATGCATAAGGCTACCGAAGGGAATGATTGTGACTGAAGGTTTCGACAAGCTGCAATCAATTTTAGACGTCTCTTGTCTGTTAAAGACAGAGTCATGGACACTGAATCCATCTGGAAACCCAGAAAGGTTACCCTTGTCTGAGGAATCAAAGAACTTTTTGGTAAATTGATCCTCCAACCATGATCTTGAAGAAACAACACAAGTCGATTTGTATGAGATTCTGCTAAATGTAAAGACTGAGCAAGTACCAAGATATCGTCCAAATAAGGAAATACCACAATACCCTGTTCTCTGATTACAGACAGAAGGGCACCGAGAACCTTTGTAAAAATTCTTGGAGCTGTAGCTAGGCCAAACGGCAGAGCCACAAACTGGTAATGCTTGTCCAGAAAAGAGAATCTCAGGAACTGATAATGATCTGGATGAATCGGAATATGCAGATATGCATCCTGTAAATCTATTGTGGACATATAATTCCCTTGCTGAACAAAAGGCAAGATAGTCCTTACAGTTACCATCTTGAACGTTGGTATTCTTACATAACGATTCAATATTTTTAGATCCAGAACTGGTCTGAAGGAATTCTCCTTCTTTGGTACAATGAAGAGATTTGAATAAAACCCCATCCCCTGTTCCGGAACTGGAACCGGCATAATTACTCCAGTCAACTCTAGATCTGAAACACATTTCAGAAATGCTTGAGCTTTTACTGGATTTACTGGGACACGGGAAAGAAAAAATCTCTTTGCAGGAGGTCTTATCTTGAAACCAATTCTGTACCCTTCTGAAACAATGCTCTGAATCCAAAGATTGTGAACAGAATTGATCCAAATTTCCTTGAAAAAAACGTAACCTGCCCCCTACCAGCTGAGCTGGAATGAGGGCCGCACCTTCATGTGGACTTAGAAGCAGGCTTTGCCTTTCTAGCTGGCTTGTATTTATTCCAGACTGGAGATGGTTTCCAAACTGAAACTGCTCCTGAGGATGAAGGATCAGGCTTTTGTTCTTTGTTGAAACGAAAGGAACGAAAACGATTATTAGCCCTGCTTTAACCTTTAGATTTTTTATCCTGTGGTAAAAAAGTTCCTTTCCCACCAGTAACAGTTGAAATAATGGAATCCAAATGAGAACCAAATTATTTGTTACCCTGGAAAGAAATGGAAAGTAAAGTAGATTTAGAAGCCATATCAGCATTCCAAGTTTTAAGCCATAAAGCTCTTCTAGCTAAAATAGCTAGAGACATAAACCTGACATCAACTATGATAATATCAAAAATGGCATCACAGATAAAATTATTAGCATGCTGTAGAAGAATAATAATATCATGAGAATCATGATGTGTTACTTGTTGCGCTAAAGTTTCCAACCAGAAAGTTGAAGCTGCAGCAACATCAGCCAAAGATATAGCAGGTCTAAGAAGATTACCTGAACACAGATAAGCTTTTCTTAGAAAGGATTCAATTTTCCTATCTAAAGGATCCTTAAACGAAGTACCATCTGACGTAGGAATAGTAGTACGTTTAGCAAGGGTAGAAATAGCCCCATCAACTTTAGGGATTTTGTCCCAAAATTCTAATCTGTCAGACGGCACAGGATATAATCGCTTAAAACGTTTAGAAGGAGTAAATGAATTACCCAATTTATCCCATTCTTTGGAAATTACTGCAGAAATAGCATTAGGAACAGGAAAAACTTCTGGAATAACCACAGGAGCTTTAAATACCTTATCCAAACGTTTAGAATTAGTATCAAGAGGACCAGAATCCTCTATTTCTAAAGCAATTAGTACTTCTTTAAGTAAAGAACGAATAAATTCCATTTTAAATAAATATGAAGATTTATCAGCATCAACCTCTGAGACAGAATCCTCTGAACCAGAAGAGTCATCAGAATCAGAATGATGATGTTCATTTAAAAATTCATCTGTAGGGAGAGAAGTTTTAAAAGATTTTTTACGTTTACTAGAAGGAGAAATAACAGACATAGCCTTCTTTATGGATTCTGAAACAAAATCTCTTATATTATCAGGAACATTCTGCACCTTAGATGTTGAAGGAACTGCAACAGGCAATGGTACTTTACTAAAGGAAATATTATCTGCTTTAACAAGTTTGTCATGACAATCAATACAAACAACAGCTGGAGGAATAGCTACCAAAAGTTTACAGCAGATACACTTAGCTTTGGTAGATCCAGCACTAGACAGCTATTTTCCTGTAGTATCTTCTGGCTCAGATGCAACGTGAGACATCTTGCAATATGTAAGAGAAAAAACAACATATATATAAAGCAAAATTGATCAAATTCCTTAAATGACAGTTTCAGGAATGGGAAAAAATGCCAAAGAACAAGCTTCTAGCAACCAGAAGCAATGAAAAATGAGACTTAAATAATGTGGAGACAAAAGCGACGCCCATATTTTTCGCGCCAATAAGACGCCCACATTATTTGGCGCCTAAATGCTTTTTGGCGCCAAAATGACGCCACATCCGGAACGCCGACATTTTTGGCGCAAAATAACGTCAAAAAATGAAGCAACTTCCGGCGACACGTATGACGCCGGAAACGGAAACAAATTTTTTGCGCCAAAAAAGTCAGCGCCAAGAATGACGCAATAAAATGAAGCATTTTCAGCCCCCGCGAGCCTAACAGCCCACAGGGAAGAGTCAAATTTTTGAAGGTAAGAAAAAATGATTAAATCAAATGCATTATCCCAAATATGAAACTGACTGTCTGAAAATAAGGAAAGTTGAACATTCTGAGTCAAGGCAAATAAATGTTTGAATACATATATTTAGAACTTTATAAATAAAGTGCCCAACCATAGCTTGGAGTGTCACAGAAAATAAGATTTACTTACCCCAGGACACTCATCTACATGTTTGTAGAAAGCCAAACCAGTACTGAAACGAGAATCAGCAGAGGTAATGGTATATATAAGAGTATATCGTCGATCTGAAAAGGGAGGTAAGAGATGAATCTCTACGACCGATAACAGAGAACCTATGAAATAGACCCCGTAGAAGGAGATCACTGCATTCAAATAGGCAATACTCTCCTCACATCCCTCTGACATTCACTGCACGCTGAGAGGAAAACCGGGCTCCAACTTGCTGCGGAGCGCATATCAACGTAGAATCTAGCACAAACTTACTTCACCACCTCCATCGGAGGCAAAGTTTGTAAAACTGAATTGTGGGTGTGGTGAGGGGTGTATTTATAGGCATTTTGAGGTTTGGGAAACTTTGCCCCTCCTGGTAGGAATGTATATCCCATACGTCACTAGCTCATGGACTCTTGCTAATTACATGAAAGAAAAGGCCTAGAGGTATCCTCAGTACCACGAAGGTGACATAAACCCTGGTAAAAGCTGAAAAAGCGCCTGACCAGTAATAGCCTGGTATAAGAGCACTCCGGAACTGTTCAAGGTCCAAGAAAATTTGTCCCGAAGGATCGATAAATGACCAAGAACTAAATTCAAATATTCAACAAGTGCGCAACTCCCGAGGGAGTGCCCACACGACCATGAGTCGCAAGTATCGGTTGCAAAGAAAAACTATATCTAACAGACCTCAGCTGAGCTTAAACACATCCATCCGGATAAAAAATAAAATGAAAGGCAGCACCCATCGGGTAAACGCCCAAGGTGAATGAGAACAACAACAGGACCACCCGAGTAGAGGTCCCATTCACCCAAACTCAGAAAGGGAACCGAAAAACATATAAAAACAAAATGAAGACGATAAGGAGATTGGCTTCATCCCCTATCATCATAACCATTTTGCCATCCAACTTTTAAGGCCTCGGATCCCTCTGCCCAATAGGACTGGGATCCTCTAACATTGCCAAAACATGTCTTAAAAGAACCCTAAGCCAGCCTATAACGGAAAGCAAAATCATCCCTCGCCGAATCTGCTGGAGACCTCGGCTCCGAGATTGGGGCCCCTGAAGCCTCAGGGGCCAACGTTTCACTGGAAGGCAGAACTAAATAGGGCGATCCCACGCTCGATGGGCCTAGGTTAAAGAAGCACGGACAGTATCAGATAAATAATTCACTTGGGAGATATAATTAAAACAGATTCTTAAAGAAATGGCCATGCGGAATGGTGTTGTAACCTCCGGTGGAAAAAGGAGAAGGAGTGAAGGCCATAAGGACACCTGCGTGCATAGCAGGAAAAGGGTCTTGGGCACACGCCTCACGGGACATAGAAACCTCTGAGGCGGATGGCTCAAACGCATTCTAAGCTCCCAGTACTCTAGAACGGCACCCGGAACATAACTGATGGGCATTAATTACCCGGGCCATTTCATATTCATCACAAGACACATCCTCCGTATTAGAGGCATCCGTGTCGCGCATATCAGAATCCTCAATCTTGGGATTACAAAAAATAAAACTAACTGGAACCCTTTGACACCCCCAATGGCTGGGGCACTCACCACCTCCTGTGAACCAGACAACCCACGAGCTAGACTCTCTCGGTCGCACACGGTCAGCATACGGAAGGGAAAAACAACGTAACCGCACCCGTTAAGAGGTGCACCATGCCAGTCACAAAAAGGTGCGTAATCTGTAAAGGTTGCGCCATTAAAAGAAGGCCGCTATGTTAAGTAAAGGCAGAGAGCCTAAGTAAAGCTACACATTTGCAGATAGAACCATATAACAAACATGATTAAATAACCCCCCTCAGGAGATATTAACCCATGATTCCTTATTAAGATAAAAGGAGTCCCACCTGGACCCTACCTTGTTCATTAACATTACATTCACATATCGAAATAAAATTAAACGATCATACCGGAATCTATGCCGTGGAACACAAACACGGCCCTTCAAGTGTGACAGATAGTAGCCTCGCTTCTGACATGGACTTGAGTGAAGAAAGGTAGGCAGCAAAACTCATCAACGCTGATTACCAAAGGAGCTGTTAATATGAGTCGGGATGGGCTCGCAGGAAAACTCTCCCTGCATCTCCGGACTCTAACTTTCATCCATGCTCTCACCGAGAGGCTGACAGGATTACTTAAAACTCCAGTTCCATTGCGAAGAGTACTACCCTCCATAAGAGACTATCTGGAACTTCTGTAAACTTCTCTGCCAACCTCCTGTGACGAGAGGCAAAGAATGACTGGGGGATGAGGGAAGTGGGGGATGTATGTAAGCCTTTCTTCTGGTGCAGAGGGGTAGATTTGGGTGTCATCGGCATACAAATGATAATGAAACCCGTGGGACTTTATTAAGATTGAGAAGAGGAGGGGACCGAGGACAGAGCCTTGCGGTACGCCAACAGAAAGAGTTAACGGGGCAGAGGATGCCCCAAAAAAGGCTAGACTAAAGATACGGTTTGACAGATAGGAAGCAAACCACGAGAGAGCTGTGTTGCAGATGCCGAAGGAATGGAGGGTTTGGAGCAAAAGAGGGTGGTCGACAGTATCAAAGGCTGCAGACAGATAAAAGCCTTTGGATTTTGCTGCAAGCAGGTCGTTGGTAACCTTAACAATTGCTGTCTCTGTGGAGTGTAAAGTGCGAAATCCAGATTGTAATGGGTCAAGGAGGGAGTTTATTGTAAGAAAATGGGATAGATGTGCATATACTAGCTTTTCAAGAAGCTTTGAGGCAAGAGGAAGTAGGGAAATGGGGCGGTAGTTGAATGGGGAGGTTGGATCGAGAGAAGGTTTTTTGAGGATAGGTGTGACCAGTACGTGTTTAAGAGATGAGGGAAATATACCAGTGCTGAGGGAGAGATTGAAGATGTGTGTGAGTATAAGGGTAGAAGAGAGGGAGGGGAGAAGCTGTGAGGGGATGGGGCCGAGGGGACAGGTAGTGAAGTGAGAGGATAGTATAAGGATAGAAACTTCTTCCTCTGTAACAGGGGCTATGTGGGTTTTGGATGATTGTGAGCTTTTGGGGGACGGGAGACCAGTAGTATGTTGCAAGACGATTTAATTTCTGATGGAGTTAATTGTGTTGTTGAAGTAGCTGGCAAAATCTTGAGCTGAGAGAGAAGTTGTAGTGGGAGGTGGGGGTGGGCGGAGAAGAGTATTTAATGTGGAGAACAGACGTTTTGGGTTTGAAGAAAGAGTAGAGATAAGAGTAAAAAGTAATGTTGTTTATATAGATTAAGGGCAGAATAGTAAGAGTTCAAGATGAACTTATAGTGAAGAAAGTCACCTGAACTCCGAGATTTCCTCCAGTGTCGCTCAGCAGTACGGGAACATCTGCGTAGGTACCATGACAGAGGAGTATGCCAGGGCTGAGGATGAGTGTATGATTTCTGAGCTATGGTAGGTGGGGCCAGATTGTCAAGGACTGATGTAAGGGTGTAGTTGTAGTGGCAGATAGATTCAACAGGGCAGGAAAAGGAGAGGATGGAAGAGAGGAGAGGTTCGAGAGAGCTAGCGAGCTGTTGCTGATCTAAGTTTGGTGTGAGGGGTAGAAGGAGGGAGAGTTGTAGGGAGGGAAGTGAGGTGATGGTCAGAAAAAGGAAAAGGGGAGTCTGTGAAGTTTGAGATAGTGCATCGATAACTGAAAATCAGATCAAGGGAGTGACCATCTTTGTGAGTGGAAGAGTCAGTCCATTGTGACAGGCCGAAAGAGGAAGTGAGTTGCAGAAGCTGTTTTGCAGAGGAGGCAGTAAGATTATTAACAGGGAGGTTGAAGTCGCCAAGAATGAGGGCAGGGGTATCTGAGGAAAGGAAATAAGGTAGCCAGGCGGCAAAGTGATCTAGAAATAGAAGAGTTGAGGAGCCAGGGGGGGGCGGTATATGACTGCAAAACTTATAGAGAGTGGAGAGAATAAGCAAATCGGGTGTTTCGAAATAAGAAAATGTGACGGAAGAGTTGTATTTGTTGAAAGGTACAATGAGAGGAAAGTAAAACCATAAATTATGCTTACCTGATAATTTTCTTTTCTTCTGACGGGAAGAGTCCACAGTTGCATTCATTACTTTTGGGAATACAGAACCTGGCCACCAGGAGGAGGCAAAGACACCCCAG
Source organism: Bombina bombina (assembly GCF_027579735.1). Taxonomy (NCBI): domain Eukaryota; kingdom Metazoa; phylum Chordata; class Amphibia; order Anura; family Bombinatoridae; genus Bombina; species Bombina bombina. The sequence continues at coordinate 353,514,238 of NC_069505.1, read as the reverse complement.
CCACAGGCTTAAATACCTCCCCCACTTCCCTTATCCCCCAGTCATTCTGCCAAGGAAACAAGGAACAGTAGGAAACATATCAGAGTGAAAAAAGGTGCCAGAAGAACAAAAAATTACAGCCGCCTCATAGATAAAAACACGGACAGGAGCCGTGGACTCTTCCCATCAGAAGAAAAGAAAATATAGACGACACGGGTGAAAACCCGAAGCCCAGGTAACTGCACATTAGTTACACCGCCAGCAAAGCCCAACTAGAGACTATTCAGTCCCAGAGTCCGTCGAGCCCAAACAGCCTCCGAGGAGTCAGCCCCGCGGATCATGACTCCCATAAAGGTACACGGCCATAAGACAAGGATCGCTATCTGCCCCCAAAAAGGAGAACAGATTCCCAGGAAAAATCCAAAGGATCATACCACACGGCTCAACAAACATAGAACAACCAAAAGGTTGCCTTACGATAGTAGCGCCCAGGGAGACTAACGCCCTAGAAACACAAGGACTGAATAAAAAAAGAGATCCATACACAGGGAAACACGTCCCAAAAAGGACTTAAGGGACACCCTCATATCCCTGATCCAGTCAAATATCATAAGGTACTCCAAAAAACAAGAGTTCCCTGTTGCCTTGTATCCGATCGAAACCTGCAGGCTAGACCAGCAGAGACAGCGGTCCAAGAGAATACCAAACTGTCTGAACAAGAACTCTCAATGACCAGCTTCCAGGTAGGAAAGCGGACTCAACCATCACGAAACCCAAAACCACCAAAAGGCGTTTTAAAGCCTGTTAGCACAAATTCAAAGAGCAAATAGTTGTGGCTGGATTCAAACTGCTAACCTTCCAATGCTCACAGCCCTCTGAATACCAGGCACCATGAGCTTCCCCTTTCAGTACCAGACGCCAGTAGAAAGAGGAAAACATCAAAAGTCCTCCCACCAAAGGGGAGGACCGACTCTGGAAGAAAACAGTCAACATTTTATAGATAACCGATCCCCAAGCTTCCCTCCAGGGTAATGGTCCCAGCCCAAAGGCTAGTTAAAGACCAAAAACAAGAGTCCCAGACCTCTGGAAGAGAAAGGAAGGGTCAACGAGAAACAAAGTCCCTGGGTAGACCTCTGACCGCTACTACAAACGGCATGCTACCGTGATTCATGATAGGCATTGTGCATAGGTACGAGACCCCCTACACTGCTGTCTTCCCCAAAAAGGGAACACTTCCCAAGGGAAGAGGGCCCTCAGACCCCCAATATCTATATATCTATATATCAGAATTCAACATTTAGCAGAAGCCCCAACAGGGTACAAACCCTCTGCCTCCAGCTGCAGGAATGGTGGAACCAGTCAATACATCGCAGCTCCCTTTCCAGGATTCTGAAAACGCAAGAAGGGAAAAGACCCTTACAAGGCAGGAAAAACAAAAAAGGTCACCATATAAGGCTGACCATAGGTTGCCATATAAGGCTGCTTTAGGCAAAAATATTTGTAGGACTTGCATTATAAAGAGTATATAACCATAGCTGGATTTGAACTCAGCTTTCAGGAAACATAGTTTACCATTAAGCCATTATGGGACACAATCAGATACTAAGGTCCCTCCGAACCAGGAGAACCCAACCCTCCCTCTAGAAGAGAAGGGAACAAGAACAACAGAATCCACCCTACCATAGAGGCGAGAACCCAGTTGAAAGACACCTGGAGTCTACAGAAGCATCAAATGCACCAGCAGACCAATAGGAACCGTCAGAAAGACCTAGAGCCTAAGCCACAGGCAGATAGGCAACTCCCACGAAAAGCAGAGCCCCGCCCTCCTCAGGGAGGCACACAGGACCACAAACACCTAAGGTGAGACCAAAATGTCCACACCCATCTAGCAAGAGACATGGCCCTAGGCCAAGGTTCTTGAAAAATTAAATAAATCAAAAGATCTAACTTCCAGAGGAACCCTAAGCTGCCTCCTACTATAAAAAGCGCACCATCGAAAGTCCGTAGACTTGGCGATCTAGCAACAGCCTCAAACCCAAGAGTCTTTAAGAGATCTTGAACAGTTTAGGAATTCGGCACTCAGTGCACTTGGATCGCAAGGAAATCTCATAGACAAGCGTTAACACGTGTTACAAAAACTGGTAAGGTAGCACCAACACCCGAAGATGAATGAGAACCCTGGACCTTACTTGCCTAAAAGAGTTAGACGTAAGGTGCCCTCCACAAAGCCCTAACGGAACAGCAAGGATAAATGGTCAACTACCTGACCGCAGAAGTGCGACCGTCTGTAACCGACCTCGACTCTTCACTGTTAAGCCCCAAGTCTAGAGTTGCAACAAGGACGCAGAACACCCGAACGTCGAGACCATGGTCAGACCAAGGGTACAATATGGAAGAGACAACCACCACAGATCAATGTAGGATCGATCTTCCAAAAAGAAACCTCTACAACAGGGTAAAAGCTGAAACCACGCAGCTCCACACAGAAGGCAGGGAACCCCTGCACACCACCTCTTAGAGTAACGCAACTCTGAGCAGAGGAAAAAGGACATGCCCGCGCTTCCAGACCAGATGATCCACCCAAGGCGGTAAGGAAGGAGACTCCGCCACCGTAAGAAAATGTTTAATAGGCTAAAGAGTCAGCATCCTTAAGAACTTAGAGTGAAGCCACAAATAGTTTGCCACTCGGAACACCAGACCACATAGGTCACTAACATCTGAGTCCCCAGGGACCTGAAGAACCATGACGACATCTGCAAAAAAAAAACAGATCTGTATCCCAGGCAAGTAGCCCGAAACAGCCGACCTTAGATCGGTACTTACAACCCTCAAGTCAGAGGGGTTGTATTTAAACAGTAGGCCTCATACTTCCATAGGATCAGAGCCCGGAGTCCATAGCAATAGGCCAAGAGACATTCAGAATCCGACAAGATTAAATCAGCACCACGAGGGTGACTTGAACTCAGGTAACAGCCAAAAAGCGTCCGACCAGTACCTGCCTGGTATAAGGACACTCCAGAACTGCCCAAGGTCTAAGAAAATTCGACCCAAAGGATTGATAAATGAACTAGAAAACATAATTCTAGTATTCAAGAAGTGTGCAACTTCCGAGGAAGTGCCCACGCGACCACCAACTCGCAAGTATCGGTTCCAGAGAAGAACATTCTCAAAAACGAAAATCTAACAGACACAAGCTTAAGAAAAACAAATTAAACACATCTAATCGGATCGAAAATAAAATGAAGGCAGCACCCATCGGGTGAACGCCCAAGGTGAATGAGAACGCCAATGGGACCAGCCGATCAGAGGCCCCATTCACTCAAGTTTAGAACTGGAACCGAAACATAAAGAAAAAATAAAACCGAGACGTTAAGGAGATTGGCTTCATCCCAAAAGTCATATCCAATTTGCCATCCAGCATCTAAGGCCTCGGTCCATTCGGACTGGGATCCTCCAACATTGCCAAAACATGTCTTAAAAGGACATGAAGACGTGCCAGCCTATAACGGAAGGCAAAATCATCCCTCACCGGATCAACAAAAGACCCTGGCCCAGAGGTTGGGGCCCCTGAAGCCTCAGAGGCTAGTGCTTCCCCAGAAGGCCGAACTGAATCAGGCGATCGCATACTCTGACGGGATCTGATTAACAGAACACGGACAGTATCTTAGAAACCATTCGCTTAGGCGATATAAATAAGTCAACGCCATAGAAATGGCCATGCGGAACCATGCCGTAAACTCTGGAGGAAACAAGTCACCCTCCAGAGAAGGAGTATAGGCCATAGAGACACCTACTTGCGTAGTCGAGAAAGGATCTGGGGCACGCGCCACACGGGACATGGAAGCCTCGGCGGCAGATGGCTCAACGCACTCTAAGCTCCCTGATTCGGGAGAAGAGAGTACTCTAGAACGGCAATTGGAACATAACTGATGGGCATTGATTACCTGGGCCATTTCATAGTCATCACAAGAAGCATTCTCCGTATCGGAGACATCCGTGTCTAATATATCAGAACCCTCCATAATTTTAGGATTACAAAAATGACAAAAACTAACTGGCACCCTTTTTACACCCCCAATGGCTGGGGCACTCACCACCTCCTGTAAACCAGACAACTCACGAGCCAGACTCTCTCTGTCGCACACAGTCAGCATACGGGAGTGAGAAACAACGTAACCGTACCCGTCACAAGGTGCACCGTGCCAGTCACCAAAAGGGTGCGCAATCTCGAGAGATAGCGTCACTGAGATAAGGCCATTATATTCCGAAATGCCGAGAGCCTAGGTATTGCTACACATTAGCAAATAGAACCACATAAAAACATGATTAAAGTCCCTGTTCAATAACCCCCTCAGGAGATATTAACCCATGATTCCTCTTTAAGATAAAAGGAGTTCCACTGGGACCCTACCTTGTTTTGTTAACATTACATTCACATATCAACATAAAATGAAACAATCTTACCGGAATCTACGCCGTGGAACAGGAACACAGCCCTTCAAGTGTGACAGATAGTAGCCTCGCTTCTGACATGGACTTGAGTGAAGAAAGGTAGGGAGCGAAACTCGTCAACGCTGATTACCAAAGGAGCTGTTATTATGAGTCGGGATGGGTTTGCAGGAAAACTCTCCCTGCATCTCCGGACTCTAACTTTCATTCATGCTCTCACTGAGAGGCTGATAAGATTACTTAAAACTCAAGTCCCATTGCGAAGAGAACAACCCTCCATAAGAGACTATCTCGAAATTCTAACACTTTTCTGCCAACCTACTGTGACGAGAGGCAAAGAATGACTGGGGGATGAGGGAAGTGGGGGAGGTTTTTAAGCCTTTGGCTGGGGTGTCTTTGACTCCTCCTGGTGGCCAGGTTCTGTATTCCCAAAAGTAATGAATGCAGCAGTTGACTCTTCCCATTTAAGAAGAAAATACCAACACCACCTACTTGTCTATTATCAGACCTAGGAGTGTGGCTGAAGACCCTCATGTGACAGTGCAGCAGAGGATGCCGTGTCTGCCAGGTATCTGTGAGAGCCAGAAGATTGAGAGAGTTTGAGATAAAGAGCTCATAGATAGAAGTGAGCTTGTTGCAAACAGAGTGAGAGTTCCATAGTGCACAAGTGAAGGGGGTGGTGGCTTTAGATTCAAGAGGAAAGAAAATGAATGTTTACCTGCTAAAAGTATTTCTTTTTTGACATGATGAGTCTACGGATCATCTTAATTACTAATGGGATAGTCACCTCCTGGTCAGCAGGAGGCGGCAAAGAACACCACAGCAGAACTGTTAAATAGCCCCTCCCTTCCCTCCCACTCCAGTCATTCGACCGAAGTTAAGGAAAGAAAGGAAAAGCCAAGGTGCAGAGGTGTCAGAAGTTTACAATAACCCAAACCTGTCTTATAAGAAAAGGGCGGGCCGTGGACTCATTGCGTCAAAAAAGAAATAAATTTATCAGGTAAGCATAAATTTTCTTTTTTATGACACGATGAGTCCACGGATCATCTTAATTACTAATGGATTCAATACCCAAGCTAGAGTACACAGATGATAAGGGAGGGACAAGACAGGGAACCCAATTGGAAGGCACCACTGCTTGAAGAACCTTTCTCCCAAAAGTGGCCTCAGTCGAGGCAAAAGTGTCAAACTTGAAGAACTTTGAAAAAGTATGAAGAGAGGACTAAGATGCAGCCTTTTAAATCTGTTGCATAGAAGCTTCATTTTTGAATGCCCAAAAAGAAACAACAGCCTTCGAGGAATGAGCCGTAACTCTCTCAGGGGACTGCTGTCCAGCAGTCTCATATGGAAAACGTATGATACTCTTCAGTCAAAAAGAAAGAGAAGTAGCCATAGCTTTCTGTCTCTTACGTTTTTCTGAGAAAATCACAAACAAAAAGACGACTGACGAAAAGTCCTTAGTTGCCTGCCGGTAAAACTAACATACAGACCACGTCCAAATAGTGCAGAAGTCGATCTTTCTGAGAATAAAGATTAGGCCACAATGAAGGAACAACAATTTCCTGATTCATGTTCCGATCAGAAAAAATATTAGGAAGAAATCCTAATATAGTACGTAAAACTACCTTATCTGAATGTACAATAAGGAAAAGAGACTCATACTGATACTCTACGAGCAGAAGCAATAGCAACAAGAAAACAGAATTTATGCTTACCTGATAAATTACTTTCTCCAACGGTGTGTCCGGTCCACGGCGTCATCCTTACTTGTGGGATATTCTCTTCCCCAACAGGAAATGGCAAAGAGCCCAGCAAAGCTGGTCATATGATCCCTCCTAGGCTCCGCCTACCCCAGTCATTCGACCGACGTACAGGAGGAAATATGCATAGGAGAAACCATATGATACCGTGGTGACTGTAGTTAGAGAAAATAATTCATCAGACCTGATTAAAAAAACCAGGGCGGGCCGTGGACCGGACACACCGTTGGAGAAAGTAATTTATCAGGTAAGCATAAATTCTGTTTTCTCCAACATAGGTGTGTCCGGTCCACGGCGTCATCCTTACTTGTGGGAACCAATACCAAAGCTTTAGGACACGGATGAAGGGAGGGAGCAAATCAGGTCACCTAAATGGAAGGCACCACGGCTTGCAAAACCTTTCTCCCAAAAATAGCCTCCGAAGAAGCAAAAGTATCAAATTTGTAAAATTTGGCAAAAGTGTGCAGAGAAGACCAAGTCGCTGCCTTACATATCTGGTCAACAGAAGCCTCGTTCTTGAAGGCCCATGTGGAAGCCACAGCCCTAGTGGAGTGAGCCGTGATTCTTTCAGGAGGCTGCCGTCCGGCAGTCTCATAAGCCAATTGGATAATGCTTTTAAGCCAAAAAGAAAGAGAGGTAGAAGTTGCTTTTTGACCTCTCCTTTTACCAGAATAAACAACAAACAAAGAAGAAGTTTGTCTGAAATCTTTAGTGGCCTCTAAATAGAATTTTAGAGCACGGACTACGTCCAAATTGTGTAACAAACGTTCCTTCTTTGAAACTGGATTCGGGCACAAAGAAGGTACAACTATCTCCTGGTTAATATTCTTGTTGGAAACAACTTTCGGAAGAAAACCAGGCTTAGTACGCAAAAACCACCTTATCTGCATGGAACACCAGATAGGGTGGAGAACACTGCAGAGCAGATAACTCTGAAACTCTTCTAGCAGAAGAAATTGCAACCAAAAACAAAACTTTCCAAGATAATAACTTAATATCTACGGAATGTAAGGGTTCAAACGGAACCCCTTGAAGAACTGAAAGAACTAGATTGAGACTCCAGGGAGGAGTCAAAGGTCTGTAAACAGGCTTGATTCTAACCAGAGCCTGAACAAACGCCTGAACGTCTGGCACAGCTGCCAGCCTTTTGTGAAGTAAAACATATAACGCAGAAATCTGTCCCTTCAGAGAACTTGCAGATAATCCCTTCTCCAAACCCTCTTGTAGAAAGGATAAAATCCTAGGAATTTTTATCTTGTTCCATGGGAATCCTTTAGATTCACACCAATAGATATATTTTTTCCATATCTTATGGTAAATCTTTCTAGTTACAGGCTTTCTAGCCTGAATAAGAGTATCTATTACAGAATCTGAAAACCCACGCTTTGATAAAATCAAGCGTTCAATCTCCAAGCAGTCAGTTGGAGAGAAACCAGATTCGGATGTTCGAATGGACCTTGAACAAGAAGGTCCTGTCTCAAAGGTAGCTTCCATGGTGGAGCCGATGACATATTCACCAGGTCTGCATACCAAGTCCTGCGTGGCCACGCAGGAGCTATCAAGATCACCGAAGCCCTCTCCTGGTTGATCCTGGCTATCAGCCTGGGAATGAGAGGAAACGGTGGGAAAACATAATCTAGGTTGAAGGTCCAAGGTGCTACTAGTGCATCTACTAGAGTCGCCTTGGGATCCCTGGATCTGGACCCGTAACAAGGAACCTTGAAGTTCTGGCGAGACGCCATCAGATCCATGTCTGGAATGCCCCATAATTGAGTTATTTGGGCAAAGATTTCCGGGTGGAGTTCCCACTCCCCCGGATGGAATGTCTGACGACTCAGAAAATCCGCTTCCCAATTTTCCACTCCTGGGATGTGGATTGCAGATAAGTGGCACAAAAAACGTTTTAAATAAAACCGTTACTGTCACTTTAAATTTTAAACAGAACACACTTTATTACTGAATATGCGAAAAAGTATGAAGCAATTGTTCAAAATTCACCAAAATTTCACCACAGTGTCTTAAAGCCTTAAAAGTATTGCACACCAAATTTGAAAGCTTTAACCCTTAAAATAACGGAACCGGAGCCGTTTCTATATTTAACCCCTATACAGTCCCAGGAATCTGCTTTGCTGAGACCCAACCAAGCCCAGAGGGGAATACGATACCAAATGACGCCTTCTGTAAGCTTTTTCAGTGTATCTTAGCTCCTCACACATGCATCTGCATGCCTTGCCTTCCAAAAACAACTGCGCATTAGTGGCGCGAAAATGAGGCTCTGCCTATGACTAGAGAAAGGCCCCCATTTGAAAAAGGTGTTCATACAGTGCCTGCCGTTTTTTAACAACAATCCCCAAGATTATAATAATTATAAAGCGCTATAATCTGTCAAATATGCTTAGCAAGTAATCGTTTTAGCCCAGAAAAATGTCTACCAGTTTTTTAAGCCCTTATAAAGCCTTTATTCTCATACTTAATCTAAGAAAATGGCTTACCGGTCCCCATAGGGAAAATGACAGCCTTCCAGCATTACCAAGTCGTGTTAGAAATGTGGCCATCATACCTCAGGCAGAAAAGTCTGCCAACTGCTTCCCCCAACTGAAGTTACTTCATCTCAACAGTCCTGTGTGGAAACAGCAATCGATTTTAGTAACGTTTGCTAAAATCATCTTCCTCTCACAAACAGAAATCTTCTTCTCTTTTCTGTTTCAGAGTAAATAGTACATACCAGCACTATTTTAAAATAACAAACACTTGATTGAAGAATAAAAACTACATTTAAACACCAAAAAACTCTTAGCCATCTCCGTGGAGATGTTGCCTGTGCAACGGCAAAGAGAATGACTGGGGTAGGCGGAGCCTAGGAGGGATCATATGACCAGCTTTGCTGGGCTCTTTGCCATTTCCTGTTGGGGAAGAGAATATCCCACAAGTAAGGATGACGCCGTGGACCGGACACACCTATGTTGGAGAAATAAAACTTTCCAAGATAAAAATGTAAGGAATGCATAGGCTTAAATAAAGTCTGTTGAAGAACATTGAGAACTGAATTCAGACTCCGTGGAGGAGTAACTGGTTTAAACACAGGCCTGATCCTAACCAAGGTCTGACAAAATGATAGAACATCTGGAACATCCGCCAGACGTTTGAGTAACAAAAAAGATAGGGTAGAGATCTGACCCTTTAGGGAATTAGCCGATAAACCTTTCTTCAAACCCCTCAGAGAGAAGACAAAAATCTATGAATCCCCACTACTCCATGAGTAGCCCTTGGATTCACACCCAAAGAAATATTTACGCCATATCTTATGGTAAATCCTTCTAGATACAGGCTTATGAACCTGAATCATGGTCTCTATGACCGAGTCTGAAAGACCCCGCTTGAATAAAATTGTTCAATCTTCAAGTAGTCAGCTTCAAAGAAAATAGAATTGAATGAAGGAAGGGCCCGTGAATTAGAAGGTCCTTCCTCAACGGAAGTCTCCACGGTGGCAGAGATGCCATATCCACCAGAACTGCAAACCAAATCCTGCGAGGCCAAGCCGGTACAATGAGGATCACCGACGTCTACTTCTGCATGATTCGAGCAAGACCGGAGGAAGAAAAGCAAATGGAGGAAAAAGGTATGCTAGACTGAAAGTCCAAAGTACTGTCAGGGCATCTAACAGTACCCCCTAAGGGTCCCTAGACCTCGACCCATATCTCAGAAGATTGACCCTCTGTCGAGATGCCATGAGATCCAATTCCGGCTGACCTTATTTGAGAATCAAGCTGAAAAACACTTCCGGATGGAGTACCCACTCCCCTGGCTGAAAGGTCTGCCTATTCATGAAGTCCGTCTCCCAGAGTCCACCCCTGGAATGTGGATAGACAGGCAGCGAGAATGGGCCTCTGCCCACTGAATTATTTTGGATACCTCTGTCATCGCTAAGGAACTCCCTGTTCCTCCCTGATTAACTGAAGTTATGTGTCCAACTGGAACCAGATAAACTGTACCGAGACTAACTGGGACCAGGCAAGAATAGCATTGAAGATCACTCTCAGCTCCAGAATGATTATAGGAAGACCAGACTCTGACTGAGTCTAAAATTCCCTGAGCCTTTAGGGGGCCATAGACTGCTCCCCATCCTAGAAGGTTGGTGTCTTGTCACAAAAACCCAAGATGGTCTGCAAAAGCAGGTTCCTTGGAAAAGATGATCCAGAGACAACCATCCTTAAAAAATCCCTTGTCTCCTGCTCCAGTAATATTCAAGGAGACAAATCCATATAATCTCTGTTCCATAGTCTGAGTATGATAACCTGCTTAGGTCTGAGAAGGAACCGAGTAAATGGGATGATGTCCCATGCCGCTACCATCAGTCCTGCACTGAGCCACTAATGGCCGAGGAGAAGACTGAAATAGACAAGAATCGAAAATCTTTTAATTTCCTGACTTCTGTCCGGAAAAAAAAAACTTAATTTATAGGGAATCTATTATGGTTCCCAAGAAGGTTACCTTAGGCCATGTGACTAAGTAACTCCTTACCAAATTTACCTTCCTTCTTAATATCACAGAAGGGATAACAACATTTCCATATGTAATCTTGCAAAATTTTTGTTTTGTTTTTTTAACGCCTGGACTCGGCTGTCTTCCAGAAAAGGCCCTGTAACCGAGCACCACCAACATCAAACCCAGACTCCTATTAGAAATTCTGGGAGCTGCGGCAAGGCCACAATTGGGAGTGTTTGCCTGAGAATGAGAAAATGCAAGCACGCGTCCGTCAAATACGCCTTCATAAAATGACCCTCCTGGATCAAGAGAAAAATGGAACTAATAGTTTCCACCTTGAAGGACGGTACACTTAGGAATTTGATAAGAATCTTGACATCTAAAATTTGATAAGATTCTAGAGATCTAAAATGTTATTGAAGGTTCCCATTTTTTTGAGAATCACTACCAGATTAGAATAAATTCCAATTATCTTGGTACAACCTAATATTGACAACCACCATGGTATTGTTGTCATCCTGAGTAGCTAAAACCTCCTTAAGTAACAGATGGAGGTGTTCTAGCTTAAACCTGAAAGATACAACCTCCGTATCAGCAGGAGGAATTATACTGTCAGAAACTGAGATTTTATCCTCAGATGCTACCAAAGTATCCTCCTCCTCACGTCTGGGAGGGGACCCTAAGATAGTAACAACCATGACAGGAACCTTGTTCACTGAATGTTTATTTTTCCTCTTGCGCTCTCCCTGCAGCATGGGAAAAACCGACAACGCACCCGAGAACGCCTAGTACAAGAGGGAAGCGATGTCTTGCAAGGTAACTCCAAGAGGAGTCATGAAGGAAATGCAGGGCACTGGTTGAAAGGACACAAAGCTTTTTGGGACACTTAAGGAGAAGACTGCGGAATATATTTAACATTGTCAGAATGCCTAATGAACAGCATCCAAAACAATGTTGGCTCTGAGAAAGAAGTTTATCTCTGGACTGCAAAATTGTCATAATACATGAGATAGAAAAACGGTCATACTACCATAGTAGCAAAGCATAAAGTATATGTAACATTATTCACATTTTGAATCAAATAAAAATTGAATATCCTAATCAGAGATAATGTGCCTTTAAATGTTAGAGATTCAAATTTATTCCAAACACAGAGATATGTAAATTAACATGTCTAGAGTGTTCTTAGACCCACTGTAAGTAACATTTGGTCAACTAAAAATGGGGAAATACTGTGCCCTTAAAGGGACATGCCACCCACATTTTTTCTTTTATGATTTAGAAAGAGAATGCAATTTTAAACATCTTTCTAATTTACTTATATTATCTAATTTGTTTTATTCTCTTGATATTCTTTGATGAAAAGCATATCTAGATATGCTCACTAGCTGCTGATTGGTTGCTGCACATAGAAGCATTGTGTGATTGGCTCACCATGTGCATTGCTTTTTCTTCAACGAAGGATATTTAAAAAATGAAGCAAAATAAATAATGGAAGTAAATTGTAATGTTGTTTAAATTTCTATTCTCTATCTGAATCATGAAAGAAAGATTTTGGGTTTAGTGGCCCTTTAAGAGACAAAATAACTGCATTATTATGTAATCATAAAACTTTAAAATAAGAATGAAAACAATCCCCAAACGTCAGTGAATCTGAGGAGACTTGACACCTGATTGCCTAAGAAATAGAAGGCAACTGTATATTACCCGAGAATTAAACTTCTAAAACAGAAAGTAAAGTCTCTCTGCTGCTTGGCAAAAAAGCAGCAGAGAAGACCCACCATAACTGCCCGATTCAACGGGATTAAGGCTATGAGCAAAGGCGCACCAAGATGCGTAGCATAGCTCCACCCATTGTGGGCGTGACAAAATAAACCTCCCGGGCGGCTAAAACCTTGTTAGAAACAGAGCCACCGGGAGAATCATGGCGGTGATAATAGCCAAAACCTCCCATTCGACTAGTATGCGTAAAATAAAGTCGCTGGAAGTAAAAATTTGCCCCAAACATTCTAAGACTAGTTGTAAAGCAAGACTAAAAACTCCCAGTCGGCTAGAAATTAATTAAATAAAGTCGCTGGGAGTACAGATTGCCCCAAACATTTCAAAGTTGAAAACAATGCTAAAACTCCCGGTCGGCTAGTATTTTTAGCGTTAAAAGAAAACCGCTGGGAGTAAAATGCACCAAACATGATGATATCTGATATCATAACCCCTATAAGAGCCACTTCTCCTACGTCCCCAGTGCCTGCAGAGACTGCCCTATGACTAATCCTCCCCTCTTAGGAAGAATGTCATCCTGTGTCCATTGTATATGTTAAAGTGCTAATTCTGCGTACATCCCCAGAAAATAAAACATTAGCACTTACCTCAGAAATCTGCCCGGCAGCAGGGCAGCTCACCCGGCTTGAGAGGCTCTCCTCACATTGGCCTGTGGAAAAAAGAAAGGACCGAGTATATCCCCTCAGACTTTCATAATCAGGACAGCATCAATATATGGGAGCCGCAGTGAGAATTATGTCCCACAAGTTCCCATTGCTCTAAATCCACCAATGCTCTACTGAAGAGACTGATATAGACTACGGCTACACCCCAGAACAAAGCAGAACAATCTTGCACTACTTTAAAAATAATAAACTCTTGATTGAAGAATCTAATCTAACACCTCACTTTACCACTTCCTATCACCAACGTAGGCAAAGAGAATGACTGGGGTGGGAGGGAAGGGAGGAGCTATTTAACAGCTCTGCTGTGGTGCTCTTTGCCGCCTCCTGCTGACCAGGAGGTGAATATCCCATTAGTAATTAAGATGATCCGTGGACTCATCGTGTCATTAAAAAGAAATAAGATTAAGGTTACCAGAGTTTTGTTTTTGAAGTTTATTGAAGGGCAAACATGGGTGTGCAGGGCAAGGAAGTTGTGGGGGTACAGGAATAGGGGTGATGTCACAAGCAGCTAGTATGAGCAAGAGGGAGAGTGACATGAGATGAGATGCAGATTTGCAGTAATGTTTTTGTGATGAGGTGTGCAAGGGGGAGAGAGAGTGTCTTTAAGAATGTGTGAAGTTCATGAATACAAAGCAAGGTGAGGTTAAGCGAGATGGGCTAATGAACAGTGCAGGTGGTGAGGGGAAAGGAGTAAAGTAGTTTGTTAAAAAGACAAAAGGTGGCAAAGATGAATATAAAGATATTGGGAATTTTTACAAAATAGTCAAACAGTGGGTAAAATACAGTATTTACAACAGAACGTGCTTTATCCCTTTTCCAATCCTTGTTCAATTCTTGTATAAATCTTTGAAAGATGAAAAGCAGATGAAAGCATTAGCAGATTTCAATATACTTAAAAGGTTAGGAAATCCCTAAATAACAGAATCATTATCCAAAACAGACAGAGGAGGCTGTAGCCACACAGGAAGTACCAACTACAGGCCAAAACAAAAACAGCCTGTAAAAAAGCTCTCCTATGAAAGAAATTCTAATTTCCTATCCATGGGATCTTTGAAAGATAAACCATCATCTAAAAGCAGGGGTATCAAAGAAGTGTTCGTCTCCCATGGGGGCCACTTGAACAAAATGAGTGCTCTGGACCTGGATATACTAGAAACTGGAAGGGACATTTACACAAGTAGTAGTGCATTGCAGGAGTTTTAGTCCACAATAGACACGCACAGTGTGTATTTATGTTGTGAGTGTCAAGTGAAGTGATCATTCTGGAACTGAATGAAAAGTGTCATTTAATCCAAGCAATGCAAAATGGGAGTCTATAACGGACAATGCATGCTTGTATTTATATTTGTCTTGGGAGTGCCTATATAGAACATCAACTCGTTACACCTCTTAGAACCCTAAAAAAGTTGATAGGCCAAATAAATAATTTATCTAATAAACAATGGAGGGCCAGATTAAACAATCTTGAGGGCCGCATATTTCCTTAGGGACGGTACTTTTAGACCACTGATCTAAAGGTATAATAGTACGTTAAGCCAAAGTAGAAACAGTCAAATCTACTTTAGGAATAGTTTCCCAAAGCTCAACATTAGAAGCAGATAAAGGATACATTTTCCTAAATCTAGCAGATGGATTAAATGGGCCACCAAGCTTAGACCTATCCTTAGACACTACCTCAGAGACATAATCGGGTACAGGAAAAATCTCTGGAGATTTCACAGAAGGTTTTTAAATTAAATTTAAAAGATTGATATATTTACTCTCAGATACCTAAAAGACTAGAATACCTAAAGAAGATAATACTTCCTTTAAAAGGGAACGAATATGCTCTACTTTAAACAGAAAATTTAGACTCATTATCATCAGAAAACCAACTCCCAACATGGTTATAATAATGTCACTACCACATTCATCTAATACATCCCTCTGTCAAACAGGCTGCACTTTGAATGGAAACATGGGCCTCAACTCAGTCTGAGAAACATCTGGAGCACCTTCATTCTTCCCAAACTTTTATAGGGAGTATGGGAATCTTTGCATCCTCCTAGTGGTAAAGAAAGGTTAATTTCCAGGAGTAATGGATTGTGGACTCTCACCACCTATATGAATGAAAAAATGATTTAAGAATACGTTCCGTATGGCTACTGACAGATAAAAACTATAGGTACAGGTATAAAATACAGACACACAAGCTTACAGACATATATACATTTAAATCATATGTGTTATGCATGAATTTTCAGTGACCAATAGAATTATGGGACCTTATTAGAACATATGCTCGATATTAAAAGATCAATATTATTGATGATGATCGATCAAAGGCATTAAACATTCTAGTTCCTAGTATAAAGTCACAAACCTTTTCAAGTATCTGAGTACTGTCCTCCTCTTTGTTTTCCTCACTGCTGTCAAGAGACATATCATCTTCAACTTTATTCTTATTAGCAAACACAGAGGCAACTCGCACCACAGGCAACGGAACATCTCGAGGCCTGAACCTTACTGAACTAATCGGCATAGTCCACAGTTTGATCTTCTTAAAAGATTTTGTTTTGGCAGAATATCGAGATTCACAGACATATACATCCTCATCTCTAAAGTTTTCAGGGCAAATTTTAAAATATTCCTGGGGGGAAAAAAACTAATATTATTTTCAGATCCTGTACAATTCATCATATTTAATTAATATTGAAGAAAACTTCAGCACCTAAAGTCAATTTGCAGAAAATCATTTACACAACAAATAAGCAATTTTACATTACCTCTGAACACAGGTTTTAATATGATGCTGCTTTAACCCCTTCAGGACAGGGGCAAGTGCAAAAGATCAGAATGGGGATCTGATGTAAACAAAAGGGGAAAAGGGGAAACCGGGAAGTCATGTGATTGTCGCTGTGATCATGTAACTCCAACGCCACTGATTGGATCCTGGGGGACTGTCTGCGATGCTAGGCACATCCCCCAGTCGGATTTTCAGGTTTCTTCAATGCAGAAGGGAGCAGGACGCAGCACGTTTGGACATTCAATGTTGCACTAAGGGCATTAAATCCCAGCACTGTTAGGACAGCATGGAGCATCCTAAGGGCATCAAATAGTTAAGAAAATGAAATTTGATTTAAAGGGACATTGAAACCAATTTTTTTCTTTCATGAATCATACAGAACGGGTGATTTTAAACCACTTTCCAATTTACTTCTATTATCTAATTGTCTTAATATCCTTACTTGTAGAGCATACCTAGGTAGACTAAGGAGCAGCAAAGCATTATTGTGCGCTAGCTGCTTACTGGTAGTTGCACATAAATGCCTCTTAATTGGCTCCTAGTAATGTAGCTGCGTCTTCAACAAAGGATACCAAATGTGATAGAAGTAAACTGAAAAGTTGTTAAAAAATCACCTGCTCTATCTGAATCATTAAAAATATTTTTTTAGGTTTCATGCCCCTTTAAATAAACAGGTTTCAAACACAGGGGTCAATCAAAATACTTTAGAAAAGCTTATCAAATTATTTTTATACAAACAACCATATACTTTAATGAAACATTTTGTAGTAAAATCATTACAAACATTTTCTAAAGGATTAGATCTACAATAAAGTTTGATAAAAAAACAAAAAAACAAAAACTAATAATTTCAAAATAGTTTTCAGACTAAGGAGATATGCCAATTCAATGAGTATGCAAAATAAAAACAAATAAATGCAGTAGCTCTAAAAACATAAATTATGCTTTTCTGATAATTTCATTTCCATTTGTACGAGGAGAGTCCACGGCAGACACCCCAACCAAAGGCTTAAATACCCCCCCACTCCCCTCATCCCCCAGTCATTCTGCCGAGGGAACAAGGAAAGGCAGGAGAAATATCAGAGTATAAATAATGCCAGAAGAAAAACAAAAGAAATTTAGGTACACCCAACGGAGAACTAGGCGGGAGCCGTGGACTCTTCTCGTACAGATGAAAATGAAATTATCAGGTAAGCATCTTAAGACGAGGAGAGTCCACAGCTTCATTCATTACTTGTGGGAAACAAATACCCAAGCTCTAGAGGACACTGAATGAAAAACGGGAGGGTAAAAGAGAGGCGGACCCTAGTCTGAGGGCACCACAGCCTGCAAAACCTTTCTCCCAAAAGCTGCTTCAGCCGAAGTAAAAACATCAAATTTGTAAAACTTTGCAAAAGTATGTGAGGAAGCTGCCTTACAAATCTGCTCTATACTCATTCTTGAAAGCCCAAGAAGAAGCCACAGCTCTAGTTAAGTGAGCTGCAATCCTCTGAGGAGGCTTATGTCCCGCTTTCTCATAAGCCAAGCGAATCATGCTCCTCAGCCAAAAAGATAGGAAGTGGAAGAAGCCTTCTGTCCTCTGCGCTTCCCCGAATAGGCAACAAACAAAGCTGAAGTCAGTCTGAAATCCTGCGTAGCCTGAAGATAAAATTTCAAAGCTCAAACCACATCCAAGTTAGGAACCGTAACCGTTCCTTTGAAGAAGAAGGGTTAGGACACACGGAAGGAACTACAATCTCCTGATTAATGTTGTGATCAGACACAACATTAGGGAGAAATCCCAACCCAGTGCGAAGGACAGCCTTATCGGCATAAAAAATCAGGTAAGGAGGCTCACATTGCAAGGCCGCCAACTCAGAGACTCTGCGTGCCGAAGCAATAGCCAGTAGAAAAAGAACCTTCCAAGACAGTATCCTAACGTCAAGAGGCTCAAACGTCATAGGCTCAAACAGAGCCCTCTGCAAAACCCTAAGAACCAGATTCAAACTACAACGAGGAACAGAATGTCTAAATACAGGCCTGATCCTGGATAGAGCCTGAAAAAAAGACTGTATATCAGGAAGCTCAGCGAGTTGCTTGTGTAACACAGATAGAGCCGAAATCTGTCCCTTTAAGGAACTGGCGGGAAGTCCCTTCTCCAAGCCGACCTGGAGGAAGAAAAATATCCTGGATACTCTGACCTTATGCCAAGAATATCCACGAGACTCACTCCAGAGCAAGTAGGTCCTCCACACCTTATGATAGATGCGTCGGGTGACCAGATTCCTGGCTTGAATGAGAGCATCAATCACACTCTCAGAAAACCCTCTCCTGGCCTTAGCCAGGAGAGTGTTTTCTGAGAGGCTGACTGCGTGGAGACTGAACGCTTAGTCTTAACTAAGCATTCAATCTCCACGCAGTCAGCCTCAGAGAATCTAGATTTTGATGCACAAAAGGGCCCTGAACCAGCAGATCCCTGCGACAGGGCAACCTCCACGAAGGAGACAATGACATCCCCACCAGATCCGCAAACCACATCCTCTGCGGCCACGACGGAGAAATCAGAATAGTTGATGTTTGCTCCTGCTTGATGCGGGCCACTACTCGAGGTAGAAGAGGTAACAATGGAAATATGTAGACTAGGTTGAATCCCCAGGGCACTGCTAAGGCATCGATCAGTTCTGCCTGGCGATTCCTTGACCGCGACCCGTATCTGGGTAGCTTGAAGTTGAGTTTGGACGCCATGGGATCTATCTCCAGTGTCTACCTCCGGAGTCACCCATCTGTTGCAAATCTCTGCAAACACTTCGGGGTGAAGAGACCATTCCCAAGGATTAAAGATTGTCTGCTGAGAAAATCTGCTTCCCAGTTGTCCACACCGGGGATGTGGATCGCTGACAGCGAGCAGTTGTGGGTCTCTGCCAACTCCAGAATCTGAGATACTTCCCTCATGGCTAGGGAGCTTCTCATTCCCCCCTGATGGTTGATGTAAGCCACACACTGTTTATCCCTCAGGGGTAATGTTGTCTGAATGGAATCTGATGAACTGGGATGAACCCAGGAGGGGCTAAGCCCTCAGAGCGTTGAAGATCTCTCAAAGTTCAAGGATGTTGATCGGAAGAAGCGACTCCTCCCGATTCCATCTGCCCTGTTTCTTCCTGGCACCCCAAACAGCTCCCTATCCTGAGAGGCTCGCGTCCATAGTCAAATCTCCCAGGATGGTCTCAGGAAGGATGTCCCCTGAGACAGATGATCTGGAAGGAACCACCAAGAGGAGGATTCCCTCGACCAGATGTCCAGAAAGATCTGTTAGAAAACATCCGAGTGATCACCATTCCAATGCCTCAGCATGCACAACTGAAGAGGTCGTAGATGGAACCTGGTGAATGGAATGACATCTATACTGGATACCATGAGCCCAATCACCTCCATACACCTGGCCACAGATGGACTTGAGGAGGTATGAAGGGCAAGACAGCTGGAGGCAATTTGGCAACGTCTCTGGTCTGTCAGGAATATCTTCATGGATATGGAGTCTATTATCGTGCCCAGGAACTCCACACTGGGAACTCTTTCCTAAGTTTATCTTCCATCCATGAGACAGACGTAGAAGAGCTCTCGAATGGTCCTCTGCCAGCTGGCAGGACGGAGCCTGGACCAGGATGTCATCCAGATAAGGTGCTACTGCAATACCTCTGGATCTCGCCACAGCGAGCAAAGCTCCCAGAACCTTCGTAAAGACTCTTGAAGCAGTAGCCAGACCAAAGGGGAGAGCTACAAATTGGAAGTGCTGGTCCAGAAAAAGGAATTTTAAGAACTTGAAGTGATCCTTGTGTATTGGCACATGAAGGTAAGCGTCCTTCAAGTTTATCGTAGTCATGAACTGACCCTCTTGCACTAAGGGCAGAATAGACCTTATCGTCTTCATCTTGAACGATGGGACCGACAGAAACTTGTTAAAGCACTTTAGGTCTAGAGTCGGGCGAAACGTGCCCTCCTTCTTTGGGACCACGAAAAGGTTTGAATAGTACCCTAGACCTCTTTCTGCTAGAGGTACCGGAACAATTACTCCTAGAGAGGAGACGCAAACTAGGAAGGCATCTCATTTCTCTGGTCTTGACGATAGATTTGACAAGAGGAATCTGTCCCTGGGAGGGTGAGTTTTGAAACCTATCCTGTAACCCTGGGCAATAACCTCCAGAACCCAAGGATCCTGCTTGTTTCTCCTCCGCAAAAAGAGATAATCTGCCCCCTACAAGATCCAGAGACGGATAGGGGGCCGCCCTTCGTGACCATTTTGTCCCGGTGGGCTTCTTGCTCTGCTTGGCTTTATTCCAAGACTGAGATGGTTTCCAAGATCCTTTGGACTGCTCAGGCTTCGCGGCAGGCTGCTGTCGTTGGGAATTAGGACCTTTAGGTTTATTCTTCTAATCCTGCGGTAGAAAGGCACCCTTGCCCCCCGTGACCATGGATATGATAGAGTCCAGGCATGGACCAAAAAGAACCTTTCCCTTAAATGGAAGGGAAACTAATCTAGATTTGGACGTCATGTCAGCAGACCACGACTTCAACCACAGGGTCCTCCAGGCCAGAACAGAAAAGCCTGATGTCTTGGCATTCAAGCGAATAATCTGCATATTTGCATCACAGATAAACGATTTAGCTACCCTCAGGGCCTTAATTCTTTCCTGTATCTCATCGAGGTGAGTCTCCACCTCGATCATCTCTGACAGAGAGTCACACCAATAGGTAGAGGCTCCCGCCGCTGCAGCGACCACTGCTGCAGGCTGAAATACGAACCCCGTGTGCTGAAACATCTTTCTTAACAGGGTCTCTAAGTTCTTATCCATGGGTTCCTTAAACGACGAACTATCCTCGAGAGGGATAGTGGTGCGCTTAGAGAGCGTGGAGATAGCTCCATCCACCTTAGGGACAGATCCCCTAAATTCTAGCTGAGAATCAGGAACCGGGAACAATTTCTTAAACTAAGAAGAAGGGGAGAAAGATGAATCAAGTCTCTCCCATTCATTCTTTATAATATTCCCCATCTTTACGGGAACCGGGAAAGTCCGGAGATATTAACCCGATTCTATACAGATAAAAGGAGTCACACTGTTATAAAAGGAGTCACACTGTGATAGTCCGCTAACATACACACACAGACACATATATATATATATATATATATATATATATATATATATATATATATATATATATATATATATATATATATATATATATATACACACACACACACATATATATATATATATATATATATATATATATATAACATAATATATGTAAGAACTTACCTGATAAATTCATTTCTTTAATATTGGCAAGAGTCCATGAGCTAGTGACGTATGGGATATACATTCCTACCAGGAGGAGCAAAGTTTCCCAAACCTCAAAATGCCTATAAATACACCCCTCGCCACACCCACAATTCAGCTTAACGAATAGCCAAGAAGTGGGGTGATAAGAAAGGAGCGAAATCAAACAAGGAATTGGAATAATTGTGCTTTATACAAAAAAATCATAACCACCACAAAAAAGGGTGGGCTTCATGGACTCTTGCCAATTTGAAAGAAATGAATTTATCAGGTAAGTTCTTACATAAATTAGGTTTTCGTTCATGTAATTAGCAAGAGTCCATGAGCTAGTGAAGTATGGGATAGCAGATACCCAAGATGTGGAACTTCCACGCAAGAGTCACTAGAGAGGGAGGGATAAAATAAAGACAGCCAATTCCGCTGAAAAAACAATCCACAACCCAAATCAAAAAGTTTTAATCTTTGTAATGAAAAAAACTGAAATTATAAGCAGAAGAATCAAACTGAAACAGCTGCCTGAAGTACTTTTCTACCAAAAACTGCTTCCGAGGAGGAAAAAAAATCAAAATGGTAGAATTTAGTAAAAGTATGCAAAGAAGACCAAAGTTGCTGCTTTGCAAATCTGATCAACAGAAGCTTCATTCTTAAAAGCCCAGGAAGTAGAAACTGACCTAGTAGAATGAGCCGTAATCCTTTGAGGCGGGGATTTACCCGACTCCACATAAGCATGATGAATCAAAAGCTTTAACCAAGACGCCAAAGAAATGGCAGAAGCCTTCTGACCTTTCCTAGAACCAGAAAAGATAACAAATAGACTAGAAGTCTTTCGGAAATCTTTAGTAGGTTCAACATAATATTTCAAAGCTCTTACTACATCCAAAGAATGTAAAGATCTCTCCAGAGAATTCTTAGGATTAGGACACAACGAAGGGACAACAATTTCTCTACTAATGTTGTTAGAATTCACAACTTTAGGTAAAAATTTAAATGAAGTCCGCAAAACCGCCTTATCCTGATGAAAAATCAAAAAAGGAGACTCACAAGAAAGAGCAGATAACTCAGAAACTCTTCTAGCAGAAGTGATGGCCAAAAGGAACAAGACTTTCCAAGAAAGTAATTTAATGGCCAGAGAATGCATAGGCTCAAACGGAGGATCCTGTAAAGCCCTCAAAACCAAATTAAGACTCCAAGGAGGAGAGATTGACTTAATGACAGGCTTGATACGAACCAAAGCCTGTACAAAACAATGAATATCAGGAAGATTAGCAATTTTTCTGTGAAACAGAACAGAAAGAGCAGAGATTTGTTCTTTCAAGGAACTTGCAGACAAACCCTTATCCAAACCATCCTGAAGAAACTGTAAAATTCTAGGAATTCCAAAAGAATGCCAAGAGAATTTATGAGAAGAACACCAAGAAATGTAAGTCTTCCAAACTCTGTAATAAATCTTTCTAGACACAGATTTACGAGCCTGTAACATAGTATTAATCACGGAGTTAGAGAAACCTCTATGACTAAGTATTAAGTGTTCAATTTCCATACCTTCAAATTTAATGATTTGAGATCCTGATGGAAAAATGGGCCTTGAGATAGAAGGTCTGGCCTTAACGGAAGTGTACCAAAACCTGTGTGGCCATGCTGGAGCCACCAGCAGCACAAACGAACGTTCCATTATGATTTTGGAAATCACTTTTGGAAGAAGAACTAGAGGCGGAAAAATATAAGCCGGATGATAATTCCAAGGAAGTGACAACGCATCCACCACTTCCGCCTGAGGATCCCTGGATCTGGACAGAAACCTGGGAAGTTTCCGGTTTAGATGAGAAGCCATCAGATCTATTTCTGGAAGTCCCCATATCTGAACAATCTGAAGAAATACCTCTGGATGAAGAGACCATTCGCCCGGATGTAACGTCTGGCGGCTGAGATAATCCGCTTCCCAATTGTCTATACCTGGGATGTGAACCGCAGAGATTAGACAGGAGCTGGATTCCGCCCATACAAGTATCCGAGATACTTCTTTCATAGCCTGAGGACTGTGAGTCCCCCCATGATGATTGACATACGCCACGGTTGTGACATTGTCTGTCTGAAAACAAATAAACGATTCTCTCTTCAGAGGCCAGAATTGAAGAGCTCCAAAATGTTGATTGGTAATCTCGCCTCCTGAGATTCCCAAACCCCCTGCGCTGTCAGAGATCCCCAGACAGCTCCGAAACCTGAAAGACTTGCATCTGTTGAGATCACAGTCCAGGTTGGACGAACAAAAGAGGCCCCTTGAATTAAACGATGGTGATCCAACCACCAAGTCAGAGAAGATCGAACATTGGGATTTAAGGATATTAATTGTGATATCTTTGTATAATCCCTGCACCATTGTTTCAGCATACAAAGCTGGAGAGGTCTCAAGTGAAAATGAGCAAAAAAAGGGATCGCGTCCGATGCTGCAGTCATGAGACCTAAAACTTTCATGCACATAGCCACTGAAGGGAATGACTGAGACTGAAGGTTTTGACAAGCTGAAACCAATTTCAGACATCTCTTTTCTGTTAGAGACAAAGTCATGGACACTGAATCTATTTGGAAACCCAAAAAGGTTACCCTTGTCTGAGGAATCAAGGAACTCTTTGGTAAATTGATCCTCCAACCATGTCTTTGAAGAAACAACACAAGTTGATTCGTATGAGATT
Organism: Bombina bombina; assembly: GCF_027579735.1. Lineage (NCBI taxonomy): Eukaryota > Metazoa > Chordata > Amphibia > Anura > Bombinatoridae > Bombina > Bombina bombina. Next base: position 353,490,328 of record NC_069505.1, on the reverse strand, counting down.
CTGCAGAATGTAAAGACTGAGCAAGTACCAAGATATCATCTAAATAAGGAAATACCGCAATACCCTGTTCTCTGAGACAGAGAGAAGGGCACCAAGAACCTTTGAAAAGATCCTTGGAGCTGTTGCTAGGCCAAACGGAAGAGCAACAAACTAGTAATGCTTGTCTAGAAAAGAGAATCTCAGAAAATGATAGTGATCTGGATGGATAGGAATATGAAGATATGCATCCTGTAAGTCTATTGTAGACATATAATGCCCTTGCTGAACAAAAGGCAGAATAGTCCTTATAGTCACCATTTTGAATGTTGGTATCCTTACATAACGATTCAAAATTTTTAGATCCAGAACTGGTCTGAAGGAATTCTCCTTCTTTGGTACAATGAACAGATTTGAGTAAAACCCCAGACCCCGTTCCAGGACTGGAACTGGCACAATTACCCCAGCCGACTCTAGGTCTGAAACACATTTCAGAAATGCCTGAGCCTTTACTGGGTTTACTGGAATGTGTGAGAGAAAAAATCTTCTCACAGGCGGTCTTACCTTGAAACCTATTCTGAACCCTTGTGAAACAATGTTCTGAATCCAAAGACTTTGAATCGAATTGATCCAAACATCTTTGAAAAATCGTAACCTGCCCCCTACCAGCTGTGCTGGAATGAGGGTCGCACCTTCATGCGGATTTGGGAGCTGGTTTTGACTTTCTAAAAGGCTTGGATTTATTCCAGACTGGAGAAGGTTTCCAAACGGAAACTGTTCCTTTAGGGGAAGGGTCAGGCTTTTGTTCATTATTCTGACGAAAGGAACGAAAACGGATAGCAGCCCTATATTTACCTTTAGATTTTTTGTCCTGAGGCAAAAAGGCTCCCTTCCCCCCAGTAACAGTTGAAATTATTGAATCCAACTGAGAACCAAATAATTTATAACCTTGGAAAGAAAGAGAAAGCAACGTTGACTTAGAAGTCATATCTGCATTCCAAGACTTAAGCCATAAAGCTCTTCTAGCTAAAATAGCTAAATACATATACCTGACATCAATTCTAATGATATCGAAAATGGCATCACAAACAAAGTTATTAGCATGTTGAAGAAGTTTAACAATGCTATTAAAACTGGGATATTGGGACCCCTCAGTTTTAATCTAGAAACACTAGTTTAGTTGTAAAATTGATATCTGAGCCGATGACCATCGTATTCTCAGATTAGTCCGATAGTTTCACTCACCGGGGAGCAGCATTTTAGTACTGAATTAGAGATAATATCTCTTGCACTAGCCATTCAGTAATAGCTCCACGATGGGCAACATTAGTCATTAAAACCTTTGTTTGCTGCAGCTAACTCATTACCACAATGTGTCAAGTATGTATTATATTATCAAGTAAATAACACATGCTGCAACGCAAGCACGGATAATACACTGCACAGTTTAACAGTGACTCATGTATTCAGCTATTTCTAACAAGTATCTAACCTAAGACGTTACTAAAGCTAGATACAATTGATATTTAATATCCGCTCAATACAGGCTAACTAGAGGTGTTGAATCCCCTGAGTGCTGCAACTAGCTCAGATTGTTACTTGTTTAGTTAACGCTACATTGTGAAGCTATTGATACTGTCTATCTGTACAATTAGCGCTACATTGTGCATCATATACCAACAATCTTACTTATTTTTTCACTACCTACTTAGAATATGATGTTACATTGTATTACAGCGTACAAATAAGCACGCAACGTTATCTAATCTTAAAGGCAAGTCTTAACAGAATTATAACACATGACGGTACACTGAACTATGGCTGACCAAAGCTTCACCGATAATACAATAATTAATACATGAGGTGTTCAGTTATTTGTTCTAATAGCCTTATACCGAATAATAAATAATGTACTCTAACTAAACAAAAAAAATAAAATAAATTTTTTTGCTTTATATACAAGTACATTCTTGCAAATTATATCAAGAACAAATAATTACCAAGTGCATTTATCGTTACCCACAATACAATTTGACCTCTAGATGGCTCTCTAACAGGATGCTACTAAGCTAATATAACACACTTATTCAATATTATCCCTCACAAATCAGAGAGGATATAACAATCCTGTATGCCAGTTAGGGTTAACTAATTGCTAGGTTGCACTTACGAGGTTATAGAGGACTGATTTACTATTTAGTTCAAGTATATATTATAAAGCACTATAGAACATACTTCTGAATTACTATATAATTATTATCTACAGGGTTCTTATGATACTTGACTTGTGAGATTTAAATTTAAATATAATCAGTAAAATACTAGACTCGACCTAAACCCTATAGTGGTCTTACAGAGAATATACATAAACTGATATTTAATTATAACTATTATATAGTATCATTACCCTGGACAAACTATCATCTATCTTTTCTACAACCATATCATATTTGTATGACAACTAATAAGTCATATAGCTCATTATTATTGTACTATCCTCATATGAACCTTGATGATACTTGACTTGACATTCTAAGTGATAAACATAAGTAACCAAGTATTATACTCATTTTTCACAAGTGCTCAATAAGGACCACACAGAGGTCCTATTGTGAGTACCTTTACATTATGTTTAATCACAATATACATGGTACCAGTACCCAGAGTTAACCATAATTATATCTCTCTGACATTCTTATATATATTTCCATCACGACCTGGTATAATCCAGATGGAATTATTCATAACAACAACTAGTCTTCTAGGGTTTTTAAGTGAGCCCAATTTTTAATACATTATCATTAAAGTTTATGTTTTAATGTGTCTTTTTTCTTACGTAGATAGTAACCACTACATACGTTCATAATCTAATATTTTACGGAAGAGAGTGCTATTTATGTGTACACTTTTTTTGCAACTTCTTTAGTTGTATTAGAATCATGTAATATTGGTACACAGCACCTAAGGGCAACATTTATTATTAATAAGGCCAAGCCGATACGATTAGAAGCCCTACCCTCTATACCAATAGGAGAGGAGTGCCATCACACCCCCCCTTGTTTCTTGATCTAAGCTAGTATGTCCGCCAGGAGACCAGCCAGGGGAGATAAACCAAGCAAAATCCCTATAGTAAATAATTTTTTTAAACCTTCCAAACAGCATAAAAATACAGAATTACTGACAATGGAGGTGGCAGTGGACTCAGAGCCTGAAACTACATCCAGTGATATAGATGTAGACAAGAATCCTGTAACCAAAGCTGACTTGAGAGACCTGGTCTCAAAACAAGATATTACAAGCAATTACGAAAAGTTATGGGAAAAATGCATTCCATGCATAATGCCGTCACATCAAGCCTTACAGACATTCGCTCTGATATTGCTGATCTAGGAGGCAAACTAGATGCACTTGAGGAACACAGAGACGCGGTCTCAGATGAATTAACAACATCTTCCCAAACTATTCAAATACAGCAACAAGCTATAGCGGACCTGCAAGATAAGGTTGACGATCTAGAAAATAGATCTCGCAGAAACAATATCAGATTGAAAGGGGTCCCGGAGTCTATAGCCAGCTCAGATCTACACACATATTTACAACAACTATTTCGCAATATTACAGGAGATTCGGAAGACTCAGAATTTGAAATTGAAAGAGCTCACAGAGCCCTACGTGCAAAACCTAAAGAAGAGGCCCCTCCTAGAGACGTTATTATTAAATTATCCTTTTTTCAAGATAAAGAAAAAATACTCCAAGCCTCAAGGACCAAGCCAACATACAAATTTCAAGGAAATGTAATACAATTTTTCCCAAGACCTCAGGTACACTACAAAGAAGAAGCTCTTTGCGCCCTCTGACTACCCTACTGAGAAAGCAGCAAATCAAGTATAAATGGGGTTTCCCCTTCGCCCTACATATCCTCAAGGATAACAAGTCCTTTACAGTCCGTGAGTTAGAAGAAATTGGCCCAACATGTAAGCTAATAGGACTGGAAACACCGAATATACCTACAGAGGATCAACTACCAAAACATCCTGTCCCTCTCAGACAATCCAAATGGACAAAAGTGAACCGAAAGGGATCCAAGAAATAATATAAACCCAAGAGGTTACCGCTTCAACCATCTCTGAGGGAACCTCCCAGACTTTGGAACTATCAATCGGGACTTTACTTGGACTTTCTGAAAGCCCACTATCCTGGTGACAGGTTTACCTACTTAGAAATCCCCTTCTCAAGGTCCCTAATGAGGGATTATGATAACTAGTAAAAATTCTAGTTTTTGATAAAAGTTACTTAGTAGTTACTGCTCTTCTGTCTCTGTTCAAGGAAGTTAGAAATGTTTTATGTATTGTTAACTTATAAGTTTTTATGCATACTAATATACAAGCAGCTCCAACCCTAGTATAGTAATGCTAAGTCAGGCATGGTGTGATGACTCGCGAGATGAGTTTAATTTAGGGTTGTATATACTATGTTGTTTTTATTGTTATTCTCCGTTTCTAATCTTGTTTCTTACTTTTTCCAAAGGTGACGGGGCTCCTCTCCTTCTCAACCTAATATTTGGTAACCATATTCATTCTCCTGATATGATGCTTTCTCCCAAAATGTATGTATCTAAAAACCTTTTAGTCAGACCAATACCACTAAGATGTCACAACATAATACTACTATGATCCCTCAGATACACCTTATTTCCCATAATGTCAGAGGGTTAAACTCCAACGTCAAAAGGCGCACAGCTATGACCCAGTATCAACATCCAGGGACAAACATTATATTTCTACAGGAAACACACTTCACTAAGGCTATTATCCCAAAATATTGGGCTAAACATTTCACTCAACATTTTCATGCAACTACAGATACTAAGAAGAAGGGAGTATCTATCCTAATTCATTCTAGCTTATCATTTAAACATGAATCTACCATGGCAGACAGGGAAGGGAGATATCTTGTTGTCAAGGGGAGTCTTCAGGGCTCAAAGGTTATTTTGTGCAATATATATGCACCCAATGACAATCAACACTCCTTTTTTCATAACATATCTAACCTACTTACTAATTGGTCTCAACATAAAATAATATTAGCAGGGGACGTTAACATCACCATGACTAGACACTCAGACTGTGGCACTAAACTATCTCCTAAAAAACTTAGACACAATAGAATAGTGAACGCAATACAGGAACATCTGGCCCCACATGCCCTGCTTGACTCATGGTCCACGCTATATGGACAGACAACTGACCCAACCTTCTACTCCTCAGCACATAAACAATACACAAGACTAGACTACATCTTTACAAGTCAAATCCTCCAGCCCCTTTATAGAGGGTCGAAAATCCACCCTTGTGTATGGTCTGACCATTCCATTATCACACTCCATCTAGACGGGTTTGTGGATATTCATCGATCTCGTACATGGACTTATGACCCCTCACGCTTAAAAGATCCTCTAATCAAAGATAGAATGGGCAGTTCGTTGATAGAATTCTGGGACACTAATAAAGATTCCACATCTAACCCCATATACCCCTGGGCAGCACACAAAACTTATCTTAGCGGACTGCTCATTAGAGAAAAAAGAACTTAGAAACAAACAACATAGATCCCTGATATCACAACTCCACACGGATATACAGGAATTAGAGACTCAACATAGATTAACCCACAAAAATGATATTCTTTCCACATTGGAAACCAAGAGGACATACTTGGCCAACCTCTTAAGTAACCAATCGATAAGAGCAATTCAATGACTCAATAAGCAATATTACATTTATGCGAACAAACCAGACAAGTATCTGGCTCACAAATTAAGAGAAAGGTGTAGAGCGTCCACCATTACGTCCATCTTGCTTCCGAATTGTGCCTTGGTATCCCACCCACAACACATAGCGGAAGCTTTTGCAGACTTTTACGGGAAACTATATGACGGAAATAAAGTCACACACACACAGTCGGTAGTATCTCAGACCACAAAATTTTTAGAAGAAGCGACACTAAATTCCTTATCAAAAGAAGATTATGATAGTTTAAATTCCCCTATATCGAAAACAGAAGTCTTAGGAGTTATTAAAGACCTTAAGTCGGGGAAAGCAGCAGGGCCGGATGGGTTCGCTAGCGAATATTATAAAACATTCAAGGAAATATTAGTACCCCATCTTGCTGATCTCTGTAATTATATCCTAGAAGGGCACACTATTCCAGATGATCTGCTACAAGCCAGGATCGTGGCGATACCAAAACCTGGTAAAAATCATAAGCTCTGCTCAAGTTATCGACCTATCTCACTTATCAACCAGGATCTGAAGATCCTTACTAAGATCTTGGCTAATCGGCTAAAATGGATCCTACCAAAGCTGATCCATTTGGATCAGGTGGGTTTTGTTAAGGAGAGGGAAGCCCCGGATAATGTCCGAAGGTTACTGAGTATTATAGACTATGTAGGACAGACACGAATGCCTTCTCTGCTCCTCTTGCTGAATGTGGAGAAGGCATTCGACAGAATAGACTGGGACTATATGAGAGCAGTCTTGCTTAAGATGGGATTTGGAGGAGCTTTCATGGAGGCAATAAATAGGATATAATCTACTCCATCGGCTTACGTCTCTGTGTCAGGTTATAAATCTAAAAATTTCCCCATATTAAATGGCACAAGGCAGGGATGCCCGTTATCACCCCTTATCTTTGCGCTCTGTATGGAACCACTAGCAGCCAAAATTAGATTGATGCCAGACATTTCGGGAATAATGATCAAAGACTGGGAGTACAAATAAACACTAAACCCCTTATCTCTCTACCCAATTTATACAAAACGCTAGAAGAATTTTCCCAAATTTCGGGATATAAAATCAACCTAGACAAATGCGAAGCTTTATCACTAGGTCTTCCACAACACACCAAAAATCTTATAAAATCCAACTTCGACTTGAAATGGTCTACTCATTCTCTTAAATATTTGGGAATTCATTTGACCCCCCCAAGTTAATCAACTACATAAACACAACTATACACCCATATATAAGGATATCAGGAAAGATTTACACAAATGGAGGACATACACCTTCTCGTGGATGGGTAGATTGGCTGCAGTAAAGATGACAGTTTTACCCCGCCTATTATATCTATTTAGAACACTTCCCATAGAAGTTCCGGCTTCAGAACTAAGAACATTACAAGCAGACCTAATATCATTCATTAGAGGGAGGAAAATGGCCAGAATCTCATCTACACTTATCACAAAACACAGGACATTAGGAGGGATAGGAGCCCCTAAACCTAGTAGAATATCACAGAGCAGCGAGGCTGACCCAGACAGTACTCATAGGAAGAAGGGGGTCCTCTGGACCAGACTGGAAGCGGACTTAAGAGGGTCCACTCATACGGATGATATTCTATGGAATAAAAGCTTGACAGGAAACACACATGACAGATATTGTTCACACATTCTAGACAACACCATACATTCATGGTCTCTACTAACCAAACAACAGAGGTTATTACCTACCCAAACACTCATGTGCCCTATTAGATATCTCCTTTCCAGTGAAATTCAGATTATAGCTGACAAATGGGCGAATAAAGGTTTGTACAGGGTGGCAGACTGGTTGGAGGGTGGAAAATCTAAGACTTTTACTCAGATACAGAACACACTAGCTCCACTGAAGCTACTATGGTTCCAATATCTCCAGATCAATTCCACAATCCAACAATATGTAAGAACATCTAAATCTATTACACACACGACACTAGAACTCCTACTGCAATCTGAACACAGACCCAAAAAAAACGATTTCTAGGTTATATCTAGAGATTCAATCGTTACACAACTCGACTAAACCCTCCATACTTTTAAAATGGGAAGAAGATTTAAACATAAATTGTCAGGATTTAAGTCTTGCCGTATCCTGTAAGGCAAGGAATTTATTTTTAAGAACCTCAACTGCTGAGTTAAAAGAAATAAACTTAAAATACTATGTGTGTTGTTCAAAGAATACTGGGATTTATCATTAATTACTATCAGAGTAAAAGATAGTCCCAGACATCATAGTTCAGTTATTAGCAGGGGTTAATGGTGATTACACTACAGCTGCCACCTGTGAGTAAACACTAAACAATTGCAGCAGTGTAACACATAGAAACCCCAGTATGGATACATAGAAAAATATAATTACAAACTAGTTTGGAATTTCAGTAGTACAGGCAATAAAAAGAGATCAGGCAAAAAGCTAAATAATAAGTAACTAACTTTAGTGAGTATTTTAAGATAGCTAATTAAAGTTGGCTCAGATAGATTTAGCAATTGCAAATATATATGATAAACAAGAGTCTGGTATGCTCATATATGATTTGAGTCACAGGAGAGTGAATGTTAAGAGCAGGTCTTACTTGAGAAATTATTAGAGGGTCCGCAGGAATTAGGAGCTTGCAAGTCCTGGCAGTCTGGGAGACAGTGCAGCTGAACTGTGTGTTGCTGCTGTGTGAAGCAGGATGGCGTGTGACGTCACAGCTCTGTGAAATCCGGAACTGACAGGCAAAAGAGGCAGACACAGTTTGCAGAGAAGATAGGCTTGGCTGTAGCAGTCCTATAGCATAAGACTCCAATACTAAGCAACTAGGAGAGTGTGATAAGGAGTTATATAGGGCTGAAGCAGGATAGACACTCCCATATTTAAAGGGACATGACATGACACCCCCCTCAAGGAGCAGCTCCGCGGCTCATGGATGCGGGCGATCAGGATTCCGCTGATGGAACCTAGAGATCAACCGGGGAGCAGAAATGTTAGCTGCGGGTTCCCAGGAATCTTCGTCAGGAGAATACCCCTTCCACCTGACAAGGTATTGAAGAGTACCTCTCATCTGTCTGGAGTCCAATATGTCTTGGACCTCGTATTCTGTATCAGGGTCCACAGTTACTGGAGTAAGTGATACTTGGTCAGGAGGTGATCTAAGGGCTCCTCTAAGGTCAAGCTTGGTAAAGAATTTAGCTCCCTGTAGTCTCTCAATAAGCTCCGGAATCAGTGGGAGAGGATAACGATTCTTTACTGTCCTTTTATTTAGTTGTCTATAATCGATTATTGGGCGTAAAGATCCGTCTTTGTTTTTTACAAAGAACATCCCCGCACCTGCTGGGGATGTAGAAGGACGGATAAAGCCTTTCCTTAGGTTATCATCAAGGTATGTTTTCAAGTGGTCTAGTTCAGGTTTTGACAATGGAAAGATGTGTCCATAAGGGATATCTGATCCTGGGAGGAGCTCAATAGGACAGTCATACTTCCTATGTGGAGGAAGTTTTTCTGACTCTTTTTTACTAAAAACGTCATTGAAGTCAGCATATTCTTGAGGTATGTCTAATTCTAAAGGTTTCTCTATAGTATGCAGTATGAGTGGTGGGAAACAAGTTGTCTTACAGTAGTGAGAGTTAAAACAAATGGAGAATGGTGACCAGACTATACAGGGGTTGTGTAGTGATAGCCAGTTTAACCCTAGAATGATGGGTACAATGGGGGATGAAATGACATCAAAAGTTTGAAATTCCCTATGATGGTCTTGTGTCACTACAAGTAAAGGTACAGTTTCATACATTACGGGGCCTGAGGCCATATTATTACCATCAATAACTCGCAAATACACAGGAGTCTGCTTTTTCACCAAAGGTATTTTATTATCCTTAGTATATTGTACATCAATATAGTTTGCAGTTGCTCCTGAATCAATGATTCCACTGGCGTTGAGGCGACATTGGTCCCACTGTAAAAGAAGTGGGAATTTATGGTAGGTTGTAGCAGAGGTATAACTACCTAAACATTCAGTATGTGACATTGTCTTACCACGGCTCTGTCGCTGAAGCGCAGGACAGTCCTTAACCCCATGGTCCTCTGCTGCACAATACATGCAGAGATTTTGACTGCGGCGTCTTAGTTTCTCCTGTGCTGTAAGCGGTCCTTTCACAAACCCAATGTCCATAGGCTCAGTGGGGGGCTTTATTGGTGGTATGTGTGCAGGGGTGTGGGTATGACGTTTTTGAGTGGTGTCCTGGTAAGACCTTTCCTGTTGCCTTTCCCTAAGGCGTCTATCAATAGTGATACTGAGATTTATTAATTCTTCTAAGGTGGGGGGAAGGTCAACTCGAGATAACTCATCTTTAATACCTTCAGACAAGCCTAGTCGGAATTGATTCCTTAGAGAAAGGTTATTCCATTGGCTATCTTTTGCCCATTTCTTAAATTCAGTGATATACTCCTCTACATATCTTTTCTTTTGCTTCAATGACCTCATAGCATTTTCGGCAGTCATTTGTTTATATGGATCATCATACAACTGGGCTAAGGCGGTAAAGAAAGCATCTAATGAATTGAGTATGTTATCATTTGTTTCAAAAAAACTGTTTGCCCAGCTCCTGGGCTCACCTCTAAGAAAAGATATGGTTGTTAGAACCTTTACTCTATCTGTGGGATATGTCTGTGGTTTTAGGGTAAACAAAAGAAAACATGCATTTCTAAAATCTCTGAATTGTGTTCTATCACCTTTAAATAATTCAGGGAGACTGACTTGTGGTTCTATAGCATGAATTTTTGTTTCTACAATATCTTTTATATAAGCTTTTAAATTATCATTTTCTGCCTTTAGGGTATTTAACCCATCAGTGAGTAAATCTACCCTATGACTAAGGGTTTGCATGTGTGCAGTTAACTCAGCTGGGTCCATGTTTATTTTTCTGGCTTAGTATTCTGTCAGGATTTAAGTCTTGCCGTATCCTGTAAGGCAAGGAATTTATTTTTAAGAACCTCAACTGCTGAGTTAAAAGAAATAAACTTAAAATACTATGTGTGTTGTTCAAAACATAAATAAAGATAAAAAAAGATTGGGATGAATTATTTCATTCAGCTTGCTCGGGCCTGTTGAGCGCAGATCTAAGGGAGAACACAATAAAAACGATCTACAGATGGTACTTAACCCCAACTAAAACCCAACTTATGTCTCTAGCTAATAACCGACTTTGTTACAGGGGATGTGGGGGGATAGGATCATACCGACACATGTGGTGAGACTGCACCATTATACAGCCTACGTGGGCTCACTTGTCCTCCCTTCTTGGGGCAGTCCTAGAGGATCGGATCCACTTAACTCCATCACAAGCTTTATTAAATGAACCTATTCCTCGATTTAATAAGCAGATAAACACATTTATTAACATCTTATGTACGGTCACCAGAATGAGTATCGCAAAATACTGGAAAACGAATGCTCCTCCATGGGAGGAAGTGAGGAATAAAATAGCTTTGACCTACCGTATGTATGAATCCGCCTCTAGGATTTTAGACACACTAGCCCAATTCAAGAGAATATGGTTTTACTGGACACTTAATGGAACCTCAGACAGATAGATATTCGCAAAATATTCTGAAGATAAATTCTAAAAGCAGTGTTGTTGGGAGAAGGGGGGAGACCTTGGCGCCCTACTTTATCTACCTTATCTACGTTATCTGATCTATATCATCGGACCCACTTAAGGAACTGCCTAAATAGATCTTCGGCCAGAAATTAGTGGGTTTCCTTATCTTTCTCTTTTCTTTCTTCTCTCTCTCTTTATCTAATTTTCTTTTCTTTTAAATAGACTTAATGTTATATAGTCTTGAATCTATGTTTTGGTGGGATGACATGTATACACTTTCTGCCTGCACTACTCCAGTCGAAGAAGGAAATTTGAGGGGTGAGCCTCTCAATACCTTATCCAAGAATCTGGAAGATTAACTCGACAAGTGATTGGAACTGCAGATAACACAAAATTGTGAAAACATAATTTATGCTTACCTGATAAATTCCTTTCTCCTGTAGTGTGGTCAGTCCACGGGTCATCATTACTTCTGGGATATTAACTCCTCCCCAACAGGAAGTGCAAGAGGATCACCCAGCAGAGCTGCTATATAGCTCCTCCCCTCTACGTCACACCCAGTCATTCGACCGAGAACCAACGAGAAAGGAGAAGCCAAAGGGTGCAGTGGTGACTGGAGTATAATTTAAAAATTTAGACCTGCCATAAAAACAGGGCGGGCCGTGGACTGACCACACTACAGGAGAAAGGAATTTATCAGGTAAGCATAAATTATGTTTTCTCCTGTTAAGTGTGGTCAGTCCACGGGTCATCATTACTTCTGGGATACCAATACCAAAGCTAAAGTACACGGATGACGGGAGGGACAGGCAGGCTCTTTATACGGAAGGAACCACTGCCTGAAGAACCTTTCTCCCAAAAACAGCCTCCGAAGAAGCAAAAGTGTCAAATTTGTAAAATTTGGAAAAAGTATGAAGAGAAGACCAAGTTGCAGCCTTGCAAATCTGTTCAACAGAAGCCTCATTCTTAAAGGCCCAAGTGGAAGCCACAGCTCTAGTAGAATGAGCTGTAATTCTTTCAGGAGGCTGCTGTCCAGCAGTCTCATAAGCTAAACGTATTATGCTACGAAGCCAAAAAGAGAAAGAGGTAGCAGAAGCTTTTTGACCTCTCCTCTGACCAGAATAAACGACAAACAGGGATGACGTTTGTCGAAAATCCTTAGTTGCCTGTAGATAAAATTTCAGGGCACGGACGACGTCCAGATTGTGCAGAAGTCGTTCCTTCTTTGAAGAAGGATTAGGACACAAAGATGGAACAACAATCTCTTGATTGATATTCCTGTTAGTGACCACCTTAGGTAAGAACCCAGGTTTAGTATGCAGAAATACCTTGTCTGAATGAAAAATCAGATATGGAGAATCACAATGTAAGGCAGATAACTCAGAAACTCTTCGAGCCGAGGAAATAGCCATTAAAAACAGAACTTTCCAAGATAACAATTTGATATCAATGGAATGAAGGGGTTCAAACGGAACACCCTGTAAAACATTAAGAACTAAGTTCAAACTCCATGGTGGAGCAACAGTTTTAAACACAGGCTTAATCCTGGCCAAAGCCTGACAAAAAGCCTGAACGTCTGGAACCTCTGACAGACGTTTGTGTAAAAGAATGGACAGAGCTGAAATCCGTCCCTTTAAGGAACTAGCGGATAAACCCTTTTCTAAACCTTCTTGTAGAAAAGACAATATCCTAGGAATCCTAACCTTACTCCATGAGTAACTTTTGGATTCGCACCAATATAAGTATTTACGCCATATTTTATGGTAAATCTTTCTGGTAACAGGCTTCCTAGCCTGTATTAAGGTATCAATTACTGACTCAGAAAAACCACGTTTTGATAAAATCAAGCGTTCAATTTCCAAGCAGTCAGCTTCAGAGAAATTAGATTTTGGTGTTTGAAGGGACCCTGGATCAGAAGGTCCTGTCTCAGAGGCAGAGACCAGGGTGGACAGGATAACATGTCCACTAGATCTGCATACCAAGTCCTGCGTGGCCACGCAGGCACTATTAGAATCACCGATGCTCTCTCCTGTTTGATTCTGGCAATCAATCGAGGAAGCATCGGGAAGGGTGGAAACACATAAGCCATCCCGAAGGTCCAAGGTGCTGTCAAGGCATCTATCAGGACCGCTCCCGGATCCCTGGATCTGGACCCGTAACAAGGAAGCTTGGCGTTCTGTCGAGACGCCATGAGATCTATCTCTGGTTTGCCCCAACGTCGAAGTATTTGGGCAAAGACCTCCGGATGAAGTTCCCACTCCCCCGGATGAAAAGTCTGACGACTTAGGAAATCCGCCTCCCAGTTCTCCACTCCCGGGATGTGGATTGCTGACAGGTGGCAAGAGTGAGACTCTGCCCAGTGAATTATCTTTGATACTTCCATCATCGCTAGGGAGCTTCTTGTCCCTCCTTGATGGTTGATGTAAGCTACAGTCGTGATGTTGTCCGACTGAAACCTGATGAACCCCCGAGTTGTTAACTGGGGCCAAGCCAGAAGGGCATTGAGAACTGCTCTCAATTCCAGAATGTTTATTGGAAGGAGACTCTCCTCCTGAGGCCATGATCCCTGAGCCTTCAGAGAATTCCAGACAGCGCCCCAGCCTAGTAGGCTGGCGTCTGTTGTTACAATTGTCCAATCTGGCCTGCTGAATGGCATCCCCCTGGACAGATGTGGCCGAGAAAGCCACCATAGAAGAGAATTTCTGGTCTCTTGATCCAGATTCAGAGTAGGGGACAAATCTGAGTAATCCCCATTCCACTGACTTAGCATGCACAATTGCAGCGGTCTGAGATGTAGGCGTGCAAAGGGTACTATGTCCATTGCCGCTACCATTAAGCCGATCACCTCCATGCATTGAGCCACTGACGGGTGTTGAATGGAATGAAGGACATGGCATGCATTTTGAAGCTTTGTTAACCTGTCTTCTGTCAGGTAGATCTTCATTTCTACAGAATCTATAAGAGTCCCTAAGAAGGGAACTCTTGTGAGTGGAAAGAGAGAACTCTTCTTTTCGTTCACCTTCCATCCATGCGACCTTAGAAATGCCAGTACTAACTCTGTATGAGACTTGGCAGTTTGAAAGCTTGAAGCTTGTATCAGAATGTCGTCTAGGTACGGAGCTACCGAAATTCCTCGCGGTCTTAGTACCGCCAGAAGAGCACCCAGAACCTTTGTGAAGATTCTTGGAGCCGTAGCCAATCCGAATGGAAGAGCTACAAACTGGTAATGCCTGTCTAGGAAGGCAAACCTTAGATACCGGTAATGATCTTTGTGAATCGGTATGTGAAGGTAAGCATCCTTTAAATCCACTGTGGTCATGTACTGACCCTTTTGGATCATGGGTAGGATTGTCCGAATAGTTTCCATTTTGAACGATGGAACTCTTAGGAATTTGTTTAGGATCTTTAAATCCAAGATTGGCCTGAAGGTTCCCTCTTTTTTGGGAACCACAAACAGATTTGAGTAAAACCCCTGTCCATGTTCCGACCTCGGAACCGGATGGATCACTCCCATTAGTAAAAGATCTTGTACACAGCGTAGAAACGCCTCTTTCTTTATTTGGTTTGTTGACAACCTTGACAGATGAAATCTCCCTTTTGGGGGAGAGGATTTGAAGTCCAGAAGATATCCCTGAGATATGATCTCTAACGCCCAGGGATCCTGGACATCTCTTGCCCAAGCCTGGGCGAAGAGAGAAAGTCTGCCCCCCCACTAGATCCGTTCCCGGATCGGGGGCCCTCGATTCATGCTGTCTTAGGGGCAGCAGCAGGTTTTCTGGCCTGCTTGCCCTTGTTCCAGGACTGGTTAGGTCTCCAGCCTTGTCTGTAGCGAGCAACAGCTCCTTCCTGTTTTGGAGCAGAGGAAGTTGATGCTGCTCCTGCCTTGAAATTACGAAAGGAACGAAAATTAGACTGTCTAGCCTTAGGTTTGGCTCTGTCTTGAGGCAGGGCATGGCCTTTACCTCCTGTAATGTCAGCGATAATTTCTTTCAAACCGGGCCCGAATAAGGTCTGCCCTTTGAAAGGTATG
This sequence comes from Bombina bombina, assembly GCF_027579735.1. NCBI lineage: Eukaryota > Metazoa > Chordata > Amphibia > Anura > Bombinatoridae > Bombina > Bombina bombina. The sequence continues at coordinate 353,474,924 of NC_069505.1, read as the reverse complement.
TTAAGTAATTTAGATTTAGAAGTAACGTCAGCTGACCAGGATTTTAGCCACAGTGCTCTGCGTGCCTGAATGGCGAATCCGGAATTCTTAGCCGTAAGTTTTGTTAAATGTACTACGGCATCTGAAACAAATGAATTAGCTAGCTTAAGTGTTTTAAGCTTGCTTGAAATCTCATCTATAGTTATTGAGTCAAGAGTCTCTTCCAGGGACTCGGACCAAAAAGCGGCCGCGGCCGAGACAGACGCAATACATGCAGGGGGTTGCAATATAAAACCTTGTTGAACAAACATTTTCTTAAGGTAACCCTCTAATTTTTTATCCATTGGATCTGAAAAGGCACAGCTATCCTCCACCGGGATAGTAGTACGCTTAGCCAGAGTAGAAACCGCTCCCTCCACCTTAAGGACCGTCTGCCATAAGTCCCGTGTGGTGGCGTCTATTGGGAACATTTTTCTAAACACAGGAGGGGGGGAAAAGGGTACACCGGGCCTATCCCACTCCTTAGTAATTATCTCTGTAAGCCTCTTAGGTATAGGAAATACGTCAGTACTCGCCGGTACCGCATAGTATCTATCCAGCCTACATAATTTCTCTGGGATTGCAACGGTGTTACAATCATTCAGAGCTGCTAATACCTCCCCTAACAGTACACGGAGGTTTTCGAGTTTAAACTTAAAATTAGAAATGTCTGAATCCATTCTATTGGGATCAGAACCGTCACCTGCAGATTGAAGCTCTCCGTCCTCATGTTCTGCATACTGTGACGCAGTATCAGACATGGCCCTATTATTAACAGCGCACTCTGTTCTCACCCCAGAGTGATCACGCTTACCTCTAAGTTCTGGTAATTTAGACAAAACTTCAGTCATAACATTAGCCATATCCTGTAATGTGATTTGTAATGGCCGCCCTGATGTACTCGGCGCTACAATATCACGCACCTCCCGAGCGGGAGATGCAGGTACTGACACGTGAGGCGAGTTAGTCGGCATAACTCTCCCCTCGTTGTTTGGTGAAAGATGTTCAATTTGTACAGATTGACTTTTATTTAAAGTAGCATCAATGCAATTAGTACATAAATTTCTATTGGGCTCCACTTTGGCTTTAGCACATATAGCACAGAGATATTCCTCTGAGTCAGACATGTTTAACACACTAGCAATTAAACTAGCAACTTGGAAATACTTTTCAAAGCAATTTACAAATAATATGAAAAACGTACTGTGCCTTTAAGAAGCACAGAAAAAAGATATGACAGTTGAGTAATAATAAACCGGAGAAACTATAACATCAAATTCTTTCCGGTAAAACACAATTTTAGCAAAGGATTGCCCCCATTAGCAATGGATAACTAACCCTGAATAGCAGAAAACATGTACAGAATATAAACGTTTTTTATCACAGTCAAAGCACAATCTCACAGGTCTGCTGTGAGTGATTACCTCCCTCAAACTAACTTTTGAAGACCCCTGAGCTCTGTAGAGACGAACCGGATCATGCAGGGAAGAAAAACAGACTTGTGACTGAATTTTCTGATGCGTAGCAAAAGCGCCAAAATAGGCCCCTCCCCCTCACACACAACAGTGAGGGAGATCAGTAAACTGTCTTAAATTAAATAAAACGACCGCCAAGTGGAAAAAAACAGTGCCCAAAACAATTTTTCACCCAGTACCTCAGATAATTAAACGATTTTAACATGCCAGCAAAAACGTTTAACATCAAATAAATGAAATGTCAATAGAAAACCTGTTGCTAGTCGTTCCCACTGCAAGTTAGGCTAAAGTCTTATGCATACAGTATTATCCCAGTGAAGTGCCATTCCCCAGAATACTGAAGTGTAAATATACATACATGACAGCCTGATACCAGTTGCTACTACTGCATTTAAGGCTGAGCTTACATTATATCGGTATGGCAGTATTTTCTCAGTCAATTCCATTCTCAGAAAATAATATGCTGCTACATACCTCTTTGCAGGTTAACCTGCCCGCTGTCCCCTGATCTGAAGTTTACCTCACTCCTCAGATGGCCGAGAACAGCAAGGTGATCTTAACTACGCCGGCTAAAATCATACAAAAACTCAGGTAGATTCTTCTTCAAATTCTACCTGAGAAGGAACAACACACTCCGGTGCTGTTTTAAAATAACAAACTTTTGATTGAAGGTATAAAACTAAGTATAATCACCACAGTCCTCTCACACATCCTATCTATTAGTTGGGTGCAAGAGAATGACTGGGTGTGACGTAGAGGGGAGGAGCTATATAGCAGCTCTGCTGGGTGATCCTCTTGCACTTCCTGTTGGGGAGGAGTTAATATCCCAGAAGTAATGATGACCCGTGGACTGACCACACTTAACAGGAGAAAATAGTCTTTGTGTAATCCCCACAGGTTATTTATGGACCTACACAAACTTTAAACTATCTAAGAAATCAAACAAAACACTTTAACCCTATAGATCACCCCACTGATTTTTGTTTATGTTCTGGTAACGAAGACAAGACTGGTGTTGTAATCATTATCTATTGTTTATTTGCAAACTAATAAAAAAAATTAAACATAAAATAACAAACTTTTGCTTGAGAAAATAAAAAACTAACATTTTTGTCAACACACTCATTACCATTTCCTAGCAGTTAGAGTAGGCAAAGAGAATGACTGGGGGGTGGAGTTAAGGGGGGAGCTATATAGGCAGCTCTGCTGTGGGTGCTCTCTTTGCCACTTCCTGTTGGGAAGGAGAATATCCCACAAGTAATGGATGAATCCGTGGACATCTTACAAGAGAAATTAGGGTTAATATAGTTAATATCGTTATTATATTATATATATATTAACTATATTAACCCTACTTACATTAGGGTTAATATACTTAATATCGTTATTATATTATATATATATATATAAACTATATTAACCCAAATTATATTAGGGTTAATATAGTTAATATCGTTATTATATTATATATATATTAAGTATAATAATCCTATCTAACTCTAACACCCCTAACTAAATTCTTATTAAAATAAATCTAATTAATATTATTAATTAAAATATTCCTATTTAAATCTAAATACTTACCTATAAAATAAATCCTAAGATAGCTACAATGTAATTGATAATTACATTGTAGCTATTTTAGGGTTCATATTTATTTTACAGGTAACTTGGTATTTATTTTAACTAGGTACAATAGCTATTAAATAGTTAATAACTATTTAATAGCTACCTAGTTAAAATAATTACCAATTTACCTGTAAAATAAATCCTAACCTAAGTTACAAATACACCTACACTATCAATAAATTAAATAAACTACAAATATCTAAACTAAAATACCATTAAATAAACTAAACTAAATTACAAAAAAAAAACATCCTTTTGGCCCAACAACTGAACGACGAATGAAGTTTCCTTTAAATGACGTCATACAAGATGGCATCCCTCGAATTCCGATTGGCTGAGAGGATTCTATCAGCCAATCGGAATTAAGGTAAGAAAATCTAATTGGCTGATTCAATCAGCCAATCAGATTCAAGTTCAATCCGATTGGCTGATCCAATCGGCCAATTAGATTGAGCTTGCATTTAGGTTTTATTTAGCAGTTTGCGGTTGACAGGTAGATAGACATTGCGCATGCGTTAGGTGTTAGGTTTTATTTGGCAGGTAGTTTAGGGAGTTACGGGGCTCCAATAGACAGCGTAAGGCTTACTACGGCTGCATTTTGTGGCGAGGTGAAAATGGAGTAACATTTCTCAATTTTCGCCACGTAAGTCCTTACGCTGTATATTGGATACCAAACTGCGCGGGTTTGGTATACCTGTCTATGGCCCAAAAAACTACGAAGGCAGAAATATACGAGCGTAACTTCTAGGTTACGCCGTATATAGGATACCAAACCCACGCAAAATTCGGCGTCGCCAGCTTTTGCGGGCGACGCTGCATATCGGATCGGGCCCTTGGTGTGAACTTCATAAGTAGATTTTTTTTTTCTGACAAATTTCAAATTAATATCTATTTTCACTCCCCCAGTATCATGTGACAGCCTTCAGCCAATCACAAACGCATATAAACAACTAACAATTAAAGTTTTTAAAAAGTGCTATAAGCTGCTAGCATAAAGTCTATAGTATAAAAATATATGCCCCCAGACTATGTGAAGCATGTGTAAATGTTCATACTAATAGGCAGCGGGCTATGAAAGTGCAAGTATTTAATTAAAACACAGCACCTCCAATTAATGTGCTTACCTCAGCTGCAGCAACTTCCTTCTTGTAGATGAGCCCATCCTAGGCAGTGCAAGCACAATGTCAAGGATCTAAATATACAGCATCTACAACCCTGGGGAATGGCGGACAAGTCCACATTTTACCTGGAGAGGGCTGTGGATCCACAAGGAGCAGCTCACTGTAGACCAGGGAATTGGTGGACAAGTCCATATTTCACTTGGGAGGCCTGTGACATTTCTCACTGAGAAAAGACCTTTCCTTGCCTGGCTGATAAAATCTCCTCTACCTAGCAGGATAGGAACTGGGCCTCAGATCCGTTAAAGGACGCCACTTAACAACAAGTAGATCTGAACTTCACTTTCACCTTACTCCTCATCGAGGAAGCTAAAGAAAATGACTGAGTATCATGAAAAAGTGGGAAGAATGTAAAGTTGATAAAACATTTGTTTGCTTAAGAATTTAAAGTTCTTGCGTGTTGGGGTGTCTTGCCTCCACCTAGTAGTCAGGAGGGACTCACACCGAGAGTCTGTCGGCATGTGTGCAGTCTTTCAAGCGATGGCGCCACAATGTAGCGTGTCGGACTACTGGTATCAATATCAGGTGTAGTCTTTACGGGAATGGATCATTGTGGCTGGTCTATTATATTTTTAACTTTAGCACTGTAATAAATATATTATTATTTATACTAAACAGCCGGAAACTGCACTTATTTAGCTCCACATAGAGCGCCATAGCTTTAATTCAGTGTGTAAAACCACACACTCAATTATATTTACAATTAAGTTCTTTTGTATGGGAATATAGGGAAAATCCCCTAAACTGTGGCTTTACTTGCAAGTTTTTAATATCTAGCGCAGTAATCTAACCTTTTTTTGTATCTATATCAATACTATATGCCTGCTTATTTTCCTTTAATAAAACGCAGCATACAAATTAAATGTTAAGAAACATTAACAGTTACAATACATAGATTACTGTACAGAACTGGTAAATGATTTTATACACTGAAAACTGTAATTCTCACCTTCACAAACATCACAACACATTTTCCAAGAATTTTATTCACAGGAACTTTGTTGTAATAATCGCTCTTAAAAACTTCTTTTTCCAGGAATTTACGTGTAGCAAGATGAAATGTCTCATTAGGACGATAAAACCAACAGCCATATAACCATTTCTCTCCTACAAAATAAGAACAAAAATATTTAAACTTAAAGGGACATTGCAGCCAAAATTGGAATCTACATGGATGAACTTCAGTTTTGAATAGAAGCATTTTTGTAAAATATAAATGTATTAGCAAAAAAAATTCTAATAAAAACTATACCTGTTTCAAAAGTGTATTTAAGTATGCACTGTGCACCAGCATTTTAAACACAGCACTTGCTCAGAAAGCCTAAGGTGCTTGTACCCTCTGGTAATGAACTAGTTTGTTAATTGCTGACATGATACAAACCTAGCTGGCGCTTTGAGCTGCTGCAGTATTTAAACTGCTGGTGCACTGAGAATATCTAGCAATGCTTCACATGCACGTGCAGACGGCAAATGTTAATACCAAAACAGTGATAACTTTTACTAGAAGCATTTTTGCCAATGCATGTTTATTGAAAAACAGAATTTATGTTTACCTGATAAATTACTTTCTCCAACGGTGTGTCCGGTCCACGGCGTCATCCTTACTTGTGGGATATTCTCTTCCCCAACAGGAAATGGCAAAGAGCCCAGCAAAGCTGGTCACATGATCCCTCCTAGGCTCCGCCTACCCCAGTCATTCGACCGACGTTAAGGAGGAATATTTGCATAGGAGAAACCATATGGTACCGTGGTGACTGTAGTTAAAGAAAATAAATTATCAGACCTGATTAAAAAAACCAGGGCGGGCCGTGGACCGGACACACCGTTGGAGAAAGTAATTTATCAGGTAAACATAAATTCTGTTTTCTCCAACATAGGTGTGTCCGGTCCACGGCGTCATCCTTACTTGTGGGAACCAATACCAAAGCTTTAGGACACGGATGAAGGGAGGGAGCAAATCAGGTCACCTAAATGGAAGGCACCACGGCTTGCAAAACCTTTCTCCCAAAAATAGCCTCAGAAGAAGCAAAAGTATCAAACTTGTAAAATTTGGTAAAAGTGTGCAGTGAAGACCAAGTCGCTGCCCTACATATCTGATCAACAGAAGCCTCGTTCTTGAAGGCCCATGTGGAAGCCACAGCCCTAGTGGAATGAGCCGTGATTCTTTCGGGAGGCTGCCGTCCGGCAGTCTCGTAAGCCAATCTGATGATGCTTTTAATCCAAAAAGAGAGAGAGGTAGAAGTTGCTTTTTGACCTCTCCTTTTAACGGAATAAACAACAAACAAGGAAGATGTTTGTCTAAAATCCTTTGTAGCATCTAAATAGAATTTTAGAGCGCGAACAACATCCAAATTGTGCAACAAACGTTCCTTCTTTGAAACTGGTTTCGGACACAGAGAAGGTACGATAATCTCCTGGTTAATGTTTTTGTTAGAAACAACTTTTGGAAGAAAACCAGGTTTAGTACGTAAAACCACCTTATCTGCATGGAACACCAGATAAGGAGGAGAACACTGCAGAGCAGATAATTCTGAAACTCTTCTAGCAGAAGAAATTGCAACTAAAAACAAAACTTTCCAAGATAATAACTTAATATCAACGGAATGTAAGGGTTCAAACGGAACCCCCTGAAGAACTGAAAGAACTAAGTTGAGACTCCAAGGAGGAGTCAAAGGTTTGTAAACAGGCTTAATTCTAACCAGAGCCTGAACAAAGGCTTGAACATCTGGCACAGCTGCCAGCTTTTTGTGAAGTAACACAGACAAGGCAGAAATCTGTCCCTTCAGGGAACTAGCAGATAATCCTTTTTCCAATCCTTCTTGAAGGAAGGATAGAATCTTAGGAATCTTAACCTTGTCCCAAGGGAATCCTTTAGATTCACACCAACAGATATATTTTTTCCAAATTTTGTGGTAAATCTTTCTAGTTACGGGCTTTCTGGCCTGAACAAGAGTATCGATAACAGAATCCGAGAACCCTCGCTTCGATAAGATCAAGCGTTCAATCTCCAAGCAGTCAGCTGGAGTGAAACCAGATTCGGATGTTCGAACGGACCCTGAACAAGAAGGTCTCGTCTCAAAGGTAGCTTCCAAGGTGGAGCCGATGACATATTCACCAGATCTGCATACCAAGTCCTGCGTGGCCACGCAGGAGCTATCAAGATCACCGACGCCCTCTCCTGATTGATCCTGGCTACCAGCCTGGGGATGAGAGGAAACGGCGGGAACACATAAGCTAGTTTGAAGGTCCAAGGTGCTACTAGTGCATCCACTAGAGCCGCCTTGGGATCCCTGGATCTGGACCCGTAGCAAGGAACTTTGAAGTTCTGACGAGAGGCCATCAGATCCATGTCTGGAATGCCCCACAGCTGAGTGACTTGGGCAAAGATTTCCGGATGGAGTTCCCACTCCCCCGGATGCAATGTCTGACGACTCAGAAAATCCGCTTCCCAATTTTCCACTCCTGGGATGTGGATAGCAGACAGGTGGCAGGAGTGAGACTCCGCCCATAGAATGATTTTGGTCACTTCTTCCATCGCTAGGGAACTCCTTGTTCCCCCCTGATGGTTGATGTACGCAACAGTTGTCATGTTGTCTGATTGAAACCGTATGAACTTGGCCCTCGCTAGCTGAGGCCAAGCCTTGAGAGCATTGAATATCGCTCTCAGTTCCAGAATATTTATCGGTAGAAGAGATTCTTCCCGAGACCAAAGACCCTGAGCTTCCAGGGATCCCCAGACCGCGCCCCAGCCCATCAGACTGGCGTCGGTCGTGACGATGACCCACTCCGGTCTGCGGAATGTCATCCCTTGTGACAGGTTGTCCAGGGACAGCCACCAACGGAGTGAGTCTCTGGTCCTCTGATTTACTTGTATCTTCGGAGACAAGTCTGTATAGTCCCCATTCCACTGACTGAGCATGCACAGTTGTAATGGTCTTAGATGAATGCGCGCAAAAGGAACTATGTCCATTGCCGCTACCATCAAACCGATCACTTCCATGCACTGCGCTATGGAAGGAAGAGGAACGGAATGAAGTATCCGACAAGAGTCTAGAAGTTTTGTTTTTCTGGCCTCTGTCAGAAAAATCCTCATTTCTAAGGAGTCTATTATTGTTCCCAAGAAGGGAACCCTTGTTGACGGAGATAGAGAACTCTTTTCCACGTTCACTTTCCATCCGTGAGATCTGAGAAAGGCCAGGACAATGTCCGTGTGAGCCTTTGCTTGAGGAAGGGACGACGCTTGAATCAGAATGTCGTCCAAGTAAGGTACTACAGCAATGCCCCTTGGTCTTAGCACAGCTAGAAGGGACCCTAGTACCTTTGTGAAAATCCTTGGAGCAGTGGCTAATCCGAAAGGAAGCGCCACGAACTGGTAATGCTTGTCCAGGAATGCGAACCTTAGGAACCGATGATGTTCCTTGTGGATAGGAATATGTAGATACGCATCCTTTAAATCCACTGTGGTCATGAATTGACCTTCCTGGATGGAAGGAAGAATAGTTCGAATGGTTTCCATCTTGAACGATGGAACCTTGAGAAACTTGTTTAAGATCTTGAGATCTAAGATTGGTCTGAACGTTCCCTCTTTTTTGGGAACTATGAACAGATTGGAGTAGAACCCCATCCCTTGTTCTCTTAATGGAACAGGATGAATCACTCCCATTTTTAACAGGTCTTCTACACAATGTAAGAATGCCTGTCTTTTTATGTGGTCTGAAGACAACTGAGACCTGTGGAACCTCCCCCTTGGGGGAAGCCCCTTGAATTCCAGAAGATAACCTTGGGAGACTATTTCTAGCGCCCAAGGATCCAGAACATCTCTTGCCCAAGCCTGAGCGAAGAGAGAGAGTCTGCCCCCCACCAGATCCGGTCCCGGATCGGGGGCCAACATTTCATGCTGTCTTGGTAGCAGTGGCAGGTTTCTTGGCCTGCTTTCCCTTGTTCCAGCCTTGCATTGGTCTCCAAGCTGGCTTGGCTTGAGAAGTATTACCCTCTTGCTTAGAGGACGTAGCACTTTGGGCTGGTCCATTTCTACGAAAGGGACGAAAAACATAATTTATGTAAGAACTTACCTGATAAATTCATTTCTTTCATATTAACAAGAGTCCATGAGCTAGTGACGTATGGGATATACATTCCTACCAGGAGGGGCAAAGTTTCCCAAACCTTAAAATGCCTATAAATACACCCCTCACCACACCCACAAATCAGTTTAACGAATAGCCAAGAAGTGGGGTGATAAGAAAAAAGTGCGAAGCATATAAAATAAGGAATTGGAATAATTGTGCTTTATACAAAAAAATCATAACCACCACAAAAAAGGGTGGGCCTCATGGACTCTTGTTAATATGAAAGAAATGAATTTATCAGGTAAGTTCTTACATAAATTATGTTTTCTTTCATGTAATTAACAAGAGTCCATGAGCTAGTGACGTATGGGATAATGAATACCCAAGATGTGGATCTTTCCACACAAGAGTCACTAGAGAGGGAGGGATAAAATAAAGACAGCCAATTCCTGCTGAAAATAATCCACACCCAAAATAAAGTTTAATGAAAAACATAAGCAGAAGATTCAAACCGAAACCACTGCCTGAAGTACCTTTCTACCAAAAACTGCTTCAGAAGAAGAGAATACATCAAAATGGTAGAATTTAGTAAAAGTATGCAAAGAGGACCAAGTCGCTGCTTTGCAAATCTGATCAACTGAAGCTTCATTCCTAAACGCCCAGGAAGTAGAAACTGACCTAGTAGAATGAGCTGTAATCCTCTGAGGCGGAGTCTTACCCGATTTAACATAGGCAAGATGAATTAAAGATTTCAACCAGGATGCCAAAGAAATGGCAGAAGCTTTCTGGCCTTTTCTAGAACCAGAAAAGATGACAAATAGACTAGAAGTCTTTCGGAAAGATTTAGTAGCTTCAACGTAATATTTCAAAGCTCTAACAACATCCAAAGAATGTAACGATTTCTCCTTAGAATTCTTAGGATTAGGACATAATGAAGGAACCACGATTTCTCTACTAATGTTGTTGGAATTCACAACCTTAGGTAAAAATTCAAAAGAAGTTCGCAACACCGCCTTATCCTGATGAAAAATCAGAAAAGGAGACTCACAAGAAAGAGCAGATAATTCAGAAACTCTTCTGGCAGAAGAGATGGCCAAAAGGAACAAAACTTTCCAAGAAAGCAATTTAATGTCCAATGAATGCATAGGTTCAAACGGAGGAGCTTGAAGAGCTCCCAGAACCAAATTCAAACTCCATGGAGGAGAAATTGATTTAATGACAGGTTTTATACGAACCAAAGCTTGTACAAAACAATGAATATCAGGAAGAATAGCAATCTTTCTGTGAAAAAGAACAGAAAGAGCAGAGATTTGTCCTTTCAAGGAACTTGCGGACAAACCCTTATCTAAACCATCCTGAAGAAATTGTAATATTCTCGGAATTCTAAAAGAATACCAAGAAAAATGATGAGTAAGACACCAAGAAATATAAGTCTTCCAGACTCTATAATATATCTCTCTAGATACAGATTTACGAGCCTGTAACATAGTATCAATCACAGAGTCAGAGAAACCTCTTTGACTAAGAATCAAGCGTTCAATCTCCATACCTTTAAATTTAAGGATTTCAGATCCGGATGGAAAAAAGGACCTTGCGACAGAAGGTCTGGTCTTAACGGAAGAGTCCATGGTTGGCAAGATGCCATCCGGACAAGATCCGCATACCAAAACCTGTGAGGCCATGCCGGAGCTATTAGCAGAACAAACGAGCATTCCCTCAGAATCTTGGAGATTACTCTTGGAAGAAGAACTAGAGGCGGAAAGATATAGGCAGGATGATACTTCCAAGGAAGTGATAATGCATCCACTGCCTCCGCCTGAGGATCCCGGGATCTGGACAGATACCTGGGAAGTTTCTTGTTTAGATGAGAGGCCATCAGATCTATCTCTGGAAGCCCCCACATTTGAACAATCTGAAGAAATACCTCTGGGTGAAGAGACCATTCGCCCGGATGCAACGTTTGGCGACTGAGATAATCCGCTTCCCAATTGTCTACACCTGGGATATGAACCGCAGAGATTAGACAGGAGCTGGATTCCGCCCAAACCAAAATTCGAGATACTTCTTTCATAGCCAGAGGACTGTGAGTCCCTCCTTGATGATTGATGTATGCCACAGTTGTGACATTGTCTGTCTGAAAACAAATGAACGATTCTCTCTTCAGAAGAGGCCAAAACTGAAGAGCTCTGAAAATTGCACGGAGTTCCAAAATATTGATCGGTAATCTCACCTCCTGAGATTCCCAAACTCCCTGTGCTGTCAGAGATCCCCACACAGCTCCCCAACCTGTGAGACTTGCATCTGTTGAAATTACAGTCCAGGTCGGAAGAACAAAAGAAGCCCCCTGAATTAAACGATGGTGATCTGTCCACCACGTTAGAGAGTGTCGAACAATCGGTTTTAAAGATATTAATTGATATATCTTCGTGTAATCCCTGCACCATTGGTTCAGCATACAGAGCTGAAGAGGTCGCATGTGAAAACGAGCAAAGGGGATCGCGTCCGATGCAGCAGTCATAAGACCTAGAATTTCCATGCATAAGGCTACCGAAGGGAATGATTGAGACTGAAGGTTTCGACAAGCTGTAATCAATTTTAGACGTCTCTTGTCTGTTAAAGACAGAGTCATGGACACTGAATCTATCTGGAAACCCAGAAAGGTTACCCTTGTTTGAGGAATCAAAGAACTTTTTGGTAAATTGATCCTCCAACCATGATCTTGAAGAAACAACACAAGTCGATTCGTATGAGACTCTGCTAAATGTAAAGACTGAGCAAGTACCAAGATATCGTCCAAATAAGGAAATACCACAATACCCTGTTCTCTGATTACAGACAGAAGGGCACCGAGAATCTTTGTGAAAATTCTCGGAGCTGTAGCAAGGCCAAACGGTAGAGCCACAAATTGGTAATGCTTGTCTAGAAAAGAGAATCTCAGGAACTGAAAATGATCTGGATGAATCGGAATATGCAGATATGCATCCTGTAAATCTATTGTGGACATATAATTCCCTTGCTGAACAAAAGGCAATATAGTCCTTACAGTTACCATCTTGAACGTTGGTATCCTTACATAACGATTCAATAATTTTAGATCCAGAACTGGTCTGAAGGAATTCTCCTTCTTTGGTACAATGAAGAGATTTGAATAAAACCCCATCCCCTGTTCCGGAATTGGAACTGGCATAATTACTCCAGCCAACTCTAGATCTGAAACACAATTCAGAAATGCTTGAGCTTTCACTGGATTTACTGGGACACGGGAAAGAAAAAATCTCTTTGCAGGAGGTCTCATCTTGAAACCAATTCTGTACCCTTCTGAAACAATGCTCTGAATCCAAAGATTGTGAACAGAATTGATCCAAATTTCTTTGAAAAAACGTAACCTGCCCCCTACCAGCTGAACTGGAATGAGGGCCGTACCTTCATGTGAACTTAGAAGCAGGCTTTGCCTTTCTAGCAGGCTTGGATTTATTCCAGACTGGAGATGGTTTCCAAACTGATACTGCTCCTGAGGACGAAGGATCAGGCTTTTGTTCTTTGTTGAAACGAAAGGAACGAAAACGATTGTTAGCCCTGTTTTTACCTTTAGATTTTTTATCCTGTGGTAAAAAAGTTCCTTTCCCACCAGTAACAGTTGAAATAATAGAATCCAACTGAGAACCAAATAATTTGTTTCCCTGGAAAGAAATGGAAAGTAGAGTTGATTTAGAAGCCATATCAGCATTCCAAGTCTTAAGCCATAAAGCTCTTCTGGCTAAGATAGCTAGAGACATAAACCTAACATCAACTCTAATAATATCAAAAATGGCATCACAGATAAAATTATTAGCATGCTGAAGAAGAATAATAATATCATGAGAATCACGATTTGCTACTTGTTGCGCTAGGGTTTCCAACCAAAAAGTTGAAGCTGCAGCAACATCAGCCAATGATATAGCAGGTCTAAGAAGATTACCTGAACACAGATAAGCTTTTCTTAGAAAGGATTCAATTTTTCTATCTAAAGGATCCTTAAACGAGGTACCATCTGACGTAGGAATGGTAGTACGTTTAGCAAGGGTAGAAATAGCCCCATCAACTTTAGGGATTTTGTCCCAAAATTCTAATCTGTCAGACGGCACAGGATATAATCGCTTAAAACGTTTAGAAGGAGTAAATGAATTACCCAATTTATCCCAAAAATTCATCTGTAGAGAGAGAAGATTTAAAAGACTTTTTACGTTTACTAGAAGGAGAAATAACAGACAAAGCCTTCTTTATGGATTCAGAAACAAAATCTCTTATGTTATCAGGAACATTCTGCACCTTAGATGTTGAGGGAACTGCAACAGGCAATGGTACATTACTAAAGGAAATATTATCTGCTTTAACAAGTTTGTCATGACAATTATTACAAACAACAGCTGGAGGAATAGCTACCAAAAATTTACAGCAGATACACTTAGCTTTGGTAGATCCAGCAGGCAGTGATTTTCCTGTAGTATCTTCTGGCTCAGATGCAACGTGAGACATCTTGCAATATGTAAGAGAAAAAACAACATATAAAGCAAAATAGATCAAATTCCTTATAAGACAGTTTCAGGAATGGGAAAGAATGCCAAATATCAAGCTTCTAGCAACCAGAAGCAATGAAAAATGAGACTGAAATAATGTGGAGACAAAAGCGACGCCCATATTTTTTAGCGCCAAATAAGACGCCCACATTATTTGGCGCCTAAATGCTTTTGGCGCCAAAAATGACGCCACATCCGGAACGCCGACATTTTTGGCGCAAAATAACGTCAAAAAATGACGTAACTTCCGGCGACACGTATGACGCCGGAAACGGAAAAGAATTTTTGCGCCAAAAAAGTCCGCGCCAAGAATGACGCAATAAAATGAAGCATTTTCAGCCCCCGCGAGCCTAACAGCCCACAGGGAAAAAAGTCAAATTTTTGAGGTAAGAAAAATATGATAATTCAATGCATAATCCCAAATATGAAACTGACTGTCTGAAAATAAGGAAAGTTGAACATTCTGAGTCAAGGCAAATAAATGTTTGAATACATATATTTAGAACTTTATAAATAAAGTGCCCAACCATAGCTTAGAGTGTCACAGAAAATAAGACTTACTTACCCCAGGACACTCATCTACATGTTTGTAGAAAGCCAAACCAGTACTGAAACGAGAATCAGTAGAGGTAATGGTAAATATAAGAGTATATCGTCGATCTGAAAAGGGAGGTAAGAGATGAATCTCTACGACCGATAACAGAGAACCTATGAAATAGACCCTGTAGAAGGAGATCACTGCATTCAATAGGCAATACTCTCTTCACATCCCTCTGACATTCACTGCACGCTGAGAGGAAAACCGGGCTCCAACTTGCTGCGGAGCGCATATCAACGTAGAATCTAGCACAAACTTACTTCACCACCTCCCTTGGAGGCAAAGTTTGTAAAACTGATTTGTGGGTGTGGTGAGGGGTGTATTTATAGGCATTTTAAGGTTTGGGAAACTTTGCCCCTCCTGGTAGGAATGTATATCCCATACGTCACTAGCTCATGGACTCTTGTTAATTACATGAAAGAAATTAGGTTTATTTTTTGCCTTGAAAGGCCGATCCTGAGGAAGGGCGTGGCCCTTACCCCCAGTGATATCAGAGATAATCTCTTTCAAGTCAGGGCCAAACAGCGTTTTCCCCTTGAAAGGAATGTTAAGTAGCTTGTTCTTGGAAGACGCATCAGCTGACCAAGATTTCAACCAAAGCGCTCTGCGCGCCACAATAGCAAACCCAGAATTCTTAGCCGCTAACCTAGCCAATTGCAAAGTGGCGTCTAGGGTGAAAGAATTAGCCAATTTGAGAGCATTGATTCTGTCCATAATCTCCTCATAAGGAGGAGAATCACTATCGACCGCCTTTATCAGCTCATTGAACCAGAAACATGCGGCTGTAGCTACAGGGACAATGCATGAAATTGGTTGTAGAAGGTAACCCTGCTGAACAAACATCTTTTTAAGTAAACCTTCTAATTTTTTATCCATAGGATCTTTGAAAGCACAACTATCCTCTATGGGTATAGTGGTGCGTTTGTTTAAAGTGGAAACCGCTCCCTCGACCTTGGGGACTGTCTGCCATAAGTCCTTTCTGGGGTCGACCATAGGAAACAATTTTTTAAATATGGGGGGAGGGACGAAAGGAATACCGGGCCTTTCCCATTCTTTATTAACAATGTCCGCCACCCGCTTGGGTATAGGAAAAGCTTCTGGGAGCCCCGGGACCTCTAGGAACTTGTCCATTTTACATAGTTTCTCTGGGATGACCAACTTGTCACAATCATCCAGAGTGGATAATACCTCCTTAAGCAGAATGCGGAGATGTTCCAACTTAAATTTAAACGTAATCACATCAGGTTCAGCTTGTTGAGAAATGTTCCCTGAATCAGTAATTTCTCCCTCAGACAAAACCTCCCTGGCCCCATCAGACTGGGTTAGGGGCCCTTCAGAACCATTATTATCAGCGTCGTCATGCTCTTCAGTATCTAAAACAGAGCAGTCGCGCTTACGCTGATAAGTGTTCATTTTGGCTAAAATGTTTTTGACAGAATTATCCATTACAGCCGTTAATTGTTGCATAGTAAGGAGTATTGGCGCGCTAGATGTACTAGGGGCCTCCTGAGTGGGCAAGACTCGTGTAGACGAAGGAGGGAATGATGCAGTACCATGCTTACTCCCCTCACTTGAGGAATCATCTTGGGCATCATTGTCATTGTCACATAAATCACATTTATTTAAATGAATAGGAATTCTGGCTTCCCCACATTCAGAACACAGTCTATCTGGTAGTTCAGACATGTTAAACAGGCATAAACTTGATAACAAAGTACAAAAAACGTTTTAAAATAAAACCGTTACTGTCACTTTAAATTTTAAACTGAACACACTTTATTACTGCAATTGCGAAAAAACATGAAGGAATTGTTCAAAATTCACCAAATTTTCACCACAGTGTCTTAAAGCCTTAAAAGTATTGCACACCAAATTTGGAAGCTTTAACCCTTAAAATAACGGAACCGGAGCCGTTTTTAACTTTAACCCCTTTACAGTCCCTGGTATCTGCTTTGCTGAGACCCAACCAAGCCCAAAGGGGAATACGATACCAAATGACGCTTTCAGAAGTCTTTTCTAAGTATCAGAGCTCCTCTCACATGCGACTGCATGTCATGCCTCTCAAAAACAAGTGCGCAACACCGGCGCGAAAATGAGGCTCTGCCTATGATTTGGGAAAGCCCCTAAAGAATAAGGTGTCTAAAACAGTGCCTGCCGATATTATTATATCAAAATACCCAGAATAAATGATTCCTCAAGGCTAAATATGTGTTAATAATGAATCGATTTAGCCCAGAAAAAGTCTACAGTCTTAATAAGCCCTTGTGAAGCCCTTATTTACGATCTTAATAAACATGGCTTACCGGATCCCATAGGGAAAATGACAGCTTCCAGCATTACATCGTCTTGTTAGAATGTGTCATACCTCAAGCAGCAAGAGACTGCTCACTGTTCCCCCAACTGAAGTTAATTGCTCTCAACAGTCCTGTGTGGAACAGCCATGGATTTTAGTGACGGTTGCTAAAATCATTTTCCTCATACAAACAGAAATCTTCATCTCTTTTCTGTTTCTGAGTAAATAGTACATACCAGCACTATTTCAAAATAACAAACTCTTGATTGAATAATAAAAACTACAGTTAAACACTAAAAAACTCTAAGCCATCTCCGTGGAGATGTTGCCTGTACAACGGCAAAGAGAATGACTGGGGTAGGCGGAGCCTAGGAGGGATCATGTGACCAGCTTTGCTGGGCTCTTTGCCATTTCCTGTTGGGGAAGAGAATATCCCACAAGTAAGGATGACGCCGTGGACCGGACACACCTATGTTGGAGAAATATGTTTCTATTCAAAGATGTTATTCATATATGTGCATTTCAATTTTGTCAAAACGTCCCTTTAAGGATTACATATGTATCCTGTTAACTACAGAACAAACATGGAAAGATAAAATGATGTTATATTTAAAAGATATTTAAATGATAGAGATTAATAACACAGTTGACAAAGAGAAAGAGGAAAATGAGTAGGATGAAAAATAAAGGATCTTTAACAGAAATCAATTCCTGCTGTCCTCCACAAGCTTTTCGTAGTGTTACGAATAGATAATATAATTTTCATAACTGTTGTTCAAAATACAGCAGATAAAAATAAAATAGTGAAAGCATGCCTGCAAGTTAAATAAAATGTTGTGTTGCTACTCTGCAGTGTATTATCTATGATAGCCAATGTATCTTTTTTTTTTTTTTTAAAGCATATAACACACAGTTCTTGTAATAAGCCTATTCAATTCCCCATGCATCATGTATGCCAAAACATAATTTAAAAATTATACCTTACTAAAATTGTTTATATACGGGCTCATGTCCCTACATTGTACTCCATACCAAAAAGACTGACTAAGGACAAGAGATAAAACCAAAAGTTGGAAACCTTAAATTTTCAGGTGGGTACTAGATTATTTCTTTATATTACAACTACTATGTCACACCCTGGGATTGAACCTGGGACCTCAGCTTCCTGGGCAGTTGATTTGCTGTGTGCTATCCATGTACTGCCTGTTTATTTGCCTTGTTGGCTTTTTGATTTCCTGTACTTTGGCTCTACCTGCCTGCGGGTCATTGGCAATTACCCTCTGTTTATATAAACCTAGCGCTTCCAGCAGTCATAGCTGTTTATTGCTATTTTGGTTGCTCTTCCAGGGCCATATATATTAGCAAATTTGAACTTGTATTGAACGTGTATGGATGGATGCTAAGACGGACAACTAGACCTGAATATGGTTACATGGACATATACTAATATATCAGCCGCTATAGTAAGCTGAACTGTATTGTTTCATGTTTCAGAATATGACTTATGTCAGTGTATGTTTAATGCAGCTTCTCAATAAAAATCAACAAAATAATATAAAAGGGACACTAAACACAGTTTATGCCTCACCTTCTAGTCATGGGTGTTGAAATTTTTAAAATCTAGATAACACTGCAGATATCTGAAGGATAATTGCTGCACATGTGCAAACACATCAACACTGGAATGCAGTGAAAGCTAGATTTCAACATGGTGGCCCATATGACTAGAGGAACGTGGGGAATAGCCTCAAACAACATTATTTATGTAAGAACTTACCTGATAAATTCATTTCTTTCATATTAGCAAGAGTCCATGAGCTAGTGACGTATGGGATATACATTCCTACCAGGAGGGGCAAAGTTTCCCAAACCTCAAAATGCCTATAAATACACCCCTCACCACACCCACAAATCAGTTTAACGAATAGCCAAGAAGTGGGGTGATAAGAAAAAAGTGCGAAAGCATAAAAAACAAGGAATTGGAATAATTGTGCTTTATACAAAAAAATCATAACCACCACAAAAAAGGGTGGGCCTCATGGACTCTTGCTAATATGAAAGAAATGAATTTATCAGGTAAGTTCTTACATAAATTATGTTTTCTTTCATGTAATTAGCAAGAGTCCATGAGCTAGTGACGTATGGGATAATGACTACCCAAGATGTGGATCTTTCCACGTAAGAGTCACTAGAGAGGGAGGGATAAAATAAAGACAGCCACTTCCTGCTGAAAATAATCCACACCCAAAATAAAGTTTAAATGAAAACATAAGCAGAAGATTCAAACTGAAACAGCTGCCTGAAGTACTTTTCTACCAAAAACTGCTTCAGAAGAAGAAAACACATCAAAATGGTAGAATTTAGTAAAAGTATGCAAAGAAGACCAAGTTGCTGCTTTGCAAATTTGATCAACCGAAGCTTCATTCCTAAACGCCCAGGAAGTAGAAACTGACCTAGTAGAATGAGCTGTAATCCTCTGAGGCGGAGTTATACCCGACTCAACATTGGCATGATGAATTAAAGATTTCAACCAAGATGCCAAAGAAATGGCAGAAGCTTTCTGGCCTTTTCTAGAACCAGAAAAGATGACAAATAGACTAGAAGTCTTTCGGAAAGTCTTAGTAGCTTCAACATGATATTTCAAAGCTCTAACAACATCCAAAGAATGCAATGATTTCTCTTTAGAATTCTTAGGATTAGGGCATAATGAAGGAACTACAATTTCTCTACTAATGTTGTTGGAATTCACAACCTTAGGTAAAAATTCAAAAGAAGTTCGCAACACTGCCTTATCCTGATGAAAAATCAGAAAAGGAGACTCACAAGAAAGAGCAGACAATTCAGAGACTCTTCTGGCAGAAGAGATGGCCAAAAGGAACAAAACTTTCCAAGAAAGTAATTTAATGTCCAATGAATGCATAGGTTCAAACGGAGGAGCTTGAAGAGCCCCCAGAACCAAATTCAAACTCCAAGGAGGAGAAATTGACTTAATGACAGGTTTAATACGAACCAAGGCTTGTACAAAACAATGAATATCAGGAAGATTAGCAATCTTTCTGTGAAAAAGAACAGAAAGAGCAGAGATTTGACCTTTCAAGGAACTTGCGGACAAACCTTTATCTAAACCATCCTGAAGAAACTGTAAAATTCTCGGAATTCTAAAAGAATGCCAGGAAAAATGATGAGAAAGACACCAAGAAATATAAGTCTTCCAGACTCTATAATATATCTCTCTAGATACAGATTTACGAGCCTGTAACATAGTATTAATCACAGAGTCAGAGAAACCTCTTTGACCAAGAATCAAGCGTTCAATCTCCATACCTTTAAATTTAAGGATTTGAGATCCTGATGGAAAAAAGGACCTTGCGACAGAAGGTCTGGTCTTAACGGAAGAGTCCACGGTTGGCAAGAGGCCATCCGGACAAGATCCGCATAGCAAAACCTGTGAGGCCATGCTGGAGCTACCAGCAGAACAAACGAGCATTCCTTCAGAATCTTGGAGATTACTCTTGGAAGAAGAACTAGAGGCGGAAAGATATAGGCAGGATGATACTTCCAAGGAAGTGATAATGCATCCACTGCCTCCGCCTGAGGATCCCGGGATCTGGACAGATACCTGGGAAGTTTCTTGTTTAGATGAGAAGCCATCAGATCTATTTCTGGAAGTTCCCACATTTGAACAATCTGAAGAAATACCTCTGGGTGAAGAGACCATTCGCCCGGATGCTTCCCAATTGTCTATTCCTGGAATATGAACCGCAGAGATTAGACAGGAGCTGGATTCCGCCCAAACCAGAATTCGAGATACTTCTTTCATAGCCAGAGGACTGTGAGTCCCTCCTTGATGATTGATGTATGCCACAGTTGTGACATTGTCTGTCTGAAAACAAATGAACGACTCTCTCTTTAGATGAGGCCATGACTGAAGAGCTCTGAAAATTGCACGGAGTTCCAAAATATTGATCGGTAATCTCACCTCCTGAGATTCCCAAACCCCTTGTGCTGTCAGAGACCCCCACACAGCTCCCCAACCTGTAAGACTTGCATCTGTTGAAATTACAGTCCAGGTCGGAAGAACAAAAGAAGCCCCCTGAACTAAATGATGGTGATCTGTCCACCACGTCAGAGAGTGTCGTACAATCGGTTTTAAAGATATTAATTGAGATATCTTTGTGTAATCCCTGCACCACTGGTTCAGCATACAGAACTGAAGAGGCCGCATGTGAAAACGAGCAAAGGGGATCGCGTCCGATGCCGCAGTCATAAGACCTAGAATTTCCATGTATAAGGCTACCGAAGGGAAAGATTGTGACTGAAGGTTTCGACAAGCTGATATCAACTTTAGATGTCTCATGTCTATCAAAGATAGAGTCATGGATACAGAATCTATCTGAAAACCTAAAAAGGTTACCTAAGTCTGAGGAATCAATGAACTTTTTGGTAAATTGATCCTCCAACCATGATGTTGAAGAAACAACACAAGTCGATTCGAATGAGATTCTGCTAAATATGAAGACTGAGCAAGTACCAAGATATCGTCCAAATAAGGAATACCACAATACCCTGTTCTCTGATTACAGACAGAAGGGCACCGAGAACCTTCGTAAAAAATTCTTGGAGCTGTAGCTAGGCCAAACGGCAGAGCCACAAACTGGTAATGCTTATCTAGGAAAGAGAATCTCAGAAACTGATAGTGATCTGGATGAATCGGAATATGCAGATATGCATCCTGTAAATCTATAGTAGACATATAATGCCCTTGTTGAACAAAAGGCAGGATAGTCCTTACAGTTACCATTTTGAATGTTGGTATCCTTACATAACGATTCAATATTTTTAGATCCAGAACTGGTCTGAAGGAATTTTCCTTCTTTGGTACAATGAAGAGATTTGAATAAAACCCCAGTCCCTGTTCCAGAACTGGAACTGGCAAAATTACTCCAGTCAACTCTAGATCTGAAACACATTTCAGAAATGCTTGAGCCTTCGCTGGGTTTACTGGGACACGGGAAAGAAAAAATCTCTTTGCAGGAGGCCTTATCTTGAAGCCAATTCTGTACCCTTCTGAAACAATGTTCTGAATCCAAAGATTGTGAACGGAATTGATCCAAATTTCTTTGAAAAAACGTAATCTGCCCCCTACCAGCTGAGCTGGAATGAGGGCCGCACCTTCATGTTGACTTAGGAGCTGGCTTTGATTTTCTAAAAGGCTTGGATTTATTCCAGACTGGAGATGGTTTCCAAACTGATACCGCTCCTGAGGATGAAGGATCAGGTTTTTGTTCCTTGTTGTGACAAAAGGAATGAAAACGATCATTACCCTGGAAAGAAAGGGAAAGCAGAGTAGACTTAGAAGACATAACAGCATTCCAAGTCTTAAGCCATAAAGCTCTTCTAGCTAAAATAGCTAGAGACATATACCTGACATCAACTCTAATGATATCAAAGATGGCATTACAAATGAAATTATTAGCATGTTAAAGAATAAAAATGCTATGAGAATTATGATCTGTTACTTGTTGCGCTAAAGCTTCTAACCAAAAGATGAAGCTGCAGCAACATCCGCTAAAGATATAGCAGGTCTAAGAAGATTACCTGAACACAAGTAAGCTTTTCTTAGAAAGGATTCAATATTCCTATCTAAAGGATCCTTAAGGAAGTACCATCTGCCGTAGGAATAGTACGCTTAACAAGAGTAGAGACAGCCCCATCAACTTTAGGGATTTTGTCCCAAAACTCTAATCGGTCAGATGGCACAGGATATAATTGCTTAAAACGTTTAGAAGGAGTAAATTAATTACCCAAATTATTCCATTCCCTGGAAATTACTTCAGAAATAGCACTAGGGACAGGAAAAACTTCTGGAATAACTACAGGAGATTTAAAAACCTTATCTAAACGTTTAGATTTAGTATCAAGAGGACCAGAATCCTCAATTTCTAATGCAATTAGGACTTCTTTAAGTAAAGAACGAATAAATTTCATTTTAAATAAATATGAAGATTTATCAGCATCAACCTCTGAGACAGAATCCTCTGAACCAGAAGAACCATTATCAGAATGATGATGTTCATTTAAAAATTCATCTGAAAAATGAGAAGTTTTAAAAGACTTTTTACATTTACTAGGAGGAGGAATAACAGACATAGCCTTCTTAATGGATTTAAAAACAAAATCTCTTATGTTATCAGGAACACTCTGAGTATTAGATGTTGACAGAACAGCAACAGGTAATGTAACAGTACTTAAAGGAAATATTATCTGCATAAACAGTTTGTCATGACAAAACAGTACAAACAACAGCTGGAGGAACAGATACCATAAGTTTACAGTAGATACACTTAGCTTTGGTAGCTCCAGCCCCAGGCAGGGATATTCCAGAAGTATCTTCTGACTCAGCTTCAACGTGGGACATCTTGCAATATGTAATAGAAAAAACAACATATAAAGCAAAATTGATCAAATTCCTTAAATGACAGTTTCAGGAATGGGAAAAAAATGCCAGTGAATAAGCTTCTAGCAACCAGAAGCAAAAAATCAATGAGACTTAAATAATGTGGAGACAAAAGTGACGCCCATATTTTTTCGCGCCAAAAAAGACGCCCACATTATTTGGCGCCTAAATGCTTTTGGCGCCAAAAATGACGCCACATCCGGAACGCCGACACTTTTGGCGCAAAAGAACGTCAAAAATGACGCAACTTCCGGCGACACGTATGACGCCGGAAACAGAAAATAATTTTTGCGCCAAAAAAGTCTGCGCCAAGAATGACGCAATAAAATGAAGCATTTTCAGCCCCCGGAGCCTAACAGCCCACAGGGAAAGTCAAATTTTTAAGGTAAGAAAAAAATGAATTATTCATATGCATTATCCCAAATATGAAACTGACTGTCTGAAATAAGGAATGTTGAACATCCTGAGTCAAGGCAAATAAATGTTTGAATACATATATTTAGAACTTTATATAAAAAGTGCCCAACCATAGCTTAGAGTGTCACAGAAAATAAGACTTACTTACCCCAGGACACTCATCTACATGTAGTAGAAAGCCAAACCAGTACTGAAACGAGAATCAGTAGAGGAAATGGTATATATAAGATATATAAGAGTATATCGTCGATCTGAAAAGGGAGGTAAGAGATGAATCTCTACGACCGATAACAGAGAACCTATGAAATAGACCCCGTAGAAGGAGATCACTGCATTCAAATAGGCAATACTCTCCTCACATCCCTCTGACATTCACTGCACGCTGAGAGCAAAACCAGGCTCCAACCTGCTGCGGAGCGCATATCAACGTAGAATCTAGCACAAACTTACTTCACCACCTCCATAGGAGGCAAAGTTTGTAAAACTGATTTGTGGGTGTGGTGAGGGGTGTATTTATAGGCATTTTGAGGTTTGGGAAACTTTGCCCCTCCTGGTAGGAATGTATATCCCATACGTCACTAGCTCATGGACTCTTGCTAATTACATGAAAGAAAATATAATTAATGGCTGTTGAATGGTCGGTAAAGGCATATTCAAATGATAATTCCACAACTATGAGAATGGACTCAAATAATTTGTATTTGTATATATCACAAATGTTATTTTCAACCCTCCTCTCACTGCTGTACTTTTTACATATATAGAGCTAAAACAACCAATCAATATAGTTGATAATAATAGATTATGAAAATAGTTTTCAACGAATCTCATTACCGATTAGTTGGTCTCTGCACGGCACCAGCTGCTTCACCCTGATGAACTCCTGGACATGGTATATTGTTTTATGGTTATATATTTAGCCTAAATGACGTCTGGAGACACCTTTTTCAGGACAGTATAAGTTTCTTAAGTTTACAACCTCTCCTGGCTTATGTGCAAACCAGAAATAATAGGAGTCATTTGAATTGTTTATATTAAATTAAGAGATTTGAGGCTATGATTTACATGATATAGTGCCAAGCTTATTTTTTTACACTTAGCCTTAGACTGATGGGAGTTTTTAATTGAGCTGATGTGCACTATTATCAACCATAACCAAACTGTTATTACCCTGTACTTTGTGGGTCTATATGACCTTTTTACTTTTTGTAAATTAAAATTCTGTGTACTTTTAAACATACTACCGTTTGGTCCCTGTTTCAGCTACCTTCATGTGCATCATACACAGAAGTTCCAGTGTGCCTGTCCCTATAAGCACAATTGAGTGCTGCCACCAAATGTGAGTACCCTGTACACTAATATTGTGATGAGTACCTTTTTTGCCTCCGGGCGCCACTCTGTTTGGTTTCTTCTGCAGGAACGTATGAATATTACCTTTTGAGGT